>NC_137166.1:50888089-51094604 GCF_951394435.1 Stenella coeruleoalba | reverse complement strand
GCTTGCTGTGGGCAGGAATTGTGATCTGTTTGTTCATTGCCTGGCATGGAGCTGAGGCTAAGAAAATAAATGCATGCTGAATGACTAAATCAATGAGGGACGGGGAGAGGCAGTCATTGTGCTTAGCTTTGTTGTAACCTTGGACTGCACTTTGGGGCCAGAACTGAACTTTTCCCCATGATTTGGGAAACTGATGTTAAAAATATATATATATATATCTCTACAAGTATTGATTCCAGTGAGTTCAGATCTAAGGATGATGATGATGGTAGTAATAATAATAATAACAGCAAATACCTACAGTGTGCCAGGCACTGTTCTAAGTGTTTTGCATGGATTAACTAATAATAATAACTATAATAATATAATTTAATAATAATGACTATAATAATATATTAACTAATAATAATAACTATAACAATTCTTATAAAAAACTTATGAGGTGGGTTCTCTTGTCATCCCCATTTTACAAAGGAGGAAACTGAGGCTCAGAGAGGTTGAGTAACTTGCCCAAGGTCACACAGCCAAGAAGGGACAAAGCCAGGATCTGAACCCTGGTAGTCTGGCTCCATAATTCGTAACCACTGGCTCTCTGAAAATATCCTAAGGCTACTACTCCCAGAAGGGGGAGTTCATTCCCACCCTCAATGACCTCTGCCCTCCAAGCTGACCCACCCCGGGCTGACCTCTGAGGCTGATGAACAACCCCTGACCCCTTGCCATCTCCAAGCCTCCTCAGGGGCCCCAGCAGCCCCACTCCCTACCCCCCACCTCCCGGCCCCCAGTCTGCGCTGACCCTGCCTTGAGCTGAGTGAGTGCTTCCTCTACGCGGGGCTGGTTGTAGCGCACCATGTAACTGTGCATGTCGGGGTAGTTGCTGCGGATGTTCTTCTCTGTGGACCCGTTGGGCACCGTCCCAAACTTCAGGGGCGGGTACTGCTCCTGGGGCCGCTGGAACTGGGGCAGAATGGGGAGTCATTAGGGCACCCCCCCAGGGGGCATTTGGGTCAAGATGTCCTCAACCAGCTGCTCCATTCTGGGGGACACTGGCAGACACCCCAGTCCAGAAGTGTTTCTCACACTTGCTCGCCATGACCCATGGAAACACTACTCTTCACCCATCACATACATCCGCAGTTATCTGTACGTATGTATGCAGATATGTATACATACACATGCGCACACACAGTTAGGAGTAATAATGAAATATTTAATCCCCAGTATGGGCTGATCATGGTCCAATCAGAAAAGACACAGGCAACAAATCTCCAGACAGGTCCCAGAGGCCCCTGATGGGCCAGGCATTAACCCTTAACTTGCTGGATCATGAGAGGTCCCTGGGGCAGGGGCTGGCATGGCATCGGCTGGGGGCAGTTGCTAACAGTTCCCAATCTGTTCAGAAATAGTTCACTATTTTAACAACAGACCCAGCCAGATAGGTGTGTGCTGGCCTAATGTCGGGTGTCTACATGACTAAAACAAAAGTTTCATACAACCATACTCACCCTGATTACCTAAAATGCAGTCAAACATATTTTTTATGCTATTCTAATCCATTCCATTAAAAAAAAAAGGTCTGTTGTAATCCATTGAATTGGTTCCTTAACCTTCTAATAGGTCATGACACCCAGTTAACCACGTTAGTCTCAAAATGTGCTGTGCAGACCACCAGTCCATGAACGAACTGTGATCCGTGATGAGGTAAGTACAGAAACTGAGAGAGTCAAGCTATTTGACAGAATAATTTTACGTCTGTTGAACCTAATAAAGATGTGGGTTGGAATTTTGCACGTCTTGGTTTTAAATTTTATTTTACTTTTCCAGTAATTCCTTTCTATCATATTTTATAAAAGCACTGGTCTCCACTGGATTAGAAATGTCAAAAATTAGCCCTTCATCACAGTTTGAGAAGCACTGATCTAGAATATTCCATTTGGCACTCCTGCCCCTAGAATATTTGGGGATACTCTCTTCTCCTTGGAATATTTAAATAGTTCTTTGTGAAACATAACCATTTTCCTCCAGAGTATTCCATTCTACCATTCTGGGACTCTTTCGAGGAACAGACCCCCCACGAATCCCCCCCCCCTTCCCCCGCCATCTGCCACCTACAACCTCAGCCAATTCCCTCCCTCCCCAAACACACATACCTTTCGGTCACTGAGCCCAGACACGGTATCCACATACTCCTCCTGGATCATGAAGGCGGCCAGGTTGGCTGTGTAGCTGGCGAGGAAGATGACGGCGAAGAAAGCCCACACCAGCACCATGATTTTGCTGGTAGTCCCCCGGGGGTTCTCCACAGGCACCGAGTTATTGAACACCAGGGCCCAGAGCAGCCAGATGGATTTCCCAATGGTGAAAGTTGAGCCGCCAGGGCCTGCAGGGGGCCAGGAGGGGGACATGGACCCCAAATCCCTTATGCTCAATGAGGGAGCAGAAAGAACTACAATTCATTCCCAGTGGCCCCTGAGGCCCCTGTTGCCTCAGGAGACCACAACTCTATCCCAGGGGCTGTTGGGAAACGTAGTTCTATCTGTGGTCCAGGCACTCCGAGGTAGGGTGATGGAGGAAGGGGACTCACGTTTGCCCGTGGCCAGGCTGCGGTTGTAGCCGACGGGACTGAGGTACTCAAAGATGAAAACGGTGACAGCGACCACAGTGAGGCACATGACGAACATCATCACCCACACGGCAGGGCTGTATGGCTCTAAGGGCAAGGGGGTGTGTGGCCATGACTCAGCTAAGCCAAGGCTTGGGTGCCCACAGACATGTGAACAGGGTACAGCCCAGATCTGACCCCGTCCTACTCTGCCCCCTTCTTGGGGACAGACTCATTGCCCACCCAGACCCCTGGCAGGGGTGGCGGGGCAGTCTCTCCCAAAGAAAATCATCTCAATCATTTCTGTGATTTCAACCACCATATAGAAACTATCTCCTAATTATGTTTCCTGAGCCCCAGACCTGTTTCTCCACCTCCCCCTGGCAATCCCTCCAGGCCATTCATGTCCCACACGGAGCCCAGCACCGACTCCCAGCCTCCCCACCCTGGGAGTTCCCTGTCCATCCAGTCACCGCCCAGACCCTCCCTCCCGCATTTGCCACCCTCACTCCCTCCTTCCCTCCCCCTCACCAGCATCCTGTCAGTCCCGAGCCCTATCCTCCTGTCCTGCCCCCACCCACCTCCTGCCCCCACCCACCCCCACCTCGGCCTTTCCTCTCCATTCCCTCTGCCAACACTGCTCAGGCCACATCCTGTCCCCTGGACCATCTCCTCATCCTGTCCTCTCCAGCCCTTCCCCCCACCACGGCCCTAGAAGCTCTTTCTACACCCAGAGATGACCTGGCCTCTCCCCAGCTCACAGACTTCTGTGGCTCCCCAGTGCCCCCAGGACAAAGTCCCTGCCTCTCAGACTTGTTTCCACTCTCGTCTCTGGACTGATCATTTTTTCAAGAACCCATTGCTTTAACCACCCAGAACTCACAGTTCCCCAAACAAGCTACATCCTCTCTGCCTCTTTCTCAATAGCTCCCCTACCAGAGGCACCACCCTGACCTGTCCATCAGCCAAACCTGAGTTCCTGCATCCCCCCCTCACACTGCTTCCGGGAGTTCACTGACGACAAACCCAAATCACTCTTTCTTGAGATCAGTACCCGGGATTTGACCTTCCTGGGCCAAGTGTAAGCGGCCAGGACTGCCCCTGTCACAGTAGGGTCACAGCCTGGATTGTCACAGCAGTATCTGGGGACACGCCTGTCGCCTCCACTGGGCCACGTGATGGGGCATAAACATGACCTTGTCACTCCCTTTCTGAAAGCAGGGGCCCCACGTGGTGCCTGTCAGGGTGCCCTGCAGAGACCTTGGTGCAAAGAGGAGGCCACAAGAGACACCGTTGGGAAAATAGACAGAAAACAAAACACCAGAGAAGGGTTGTCCCTTTTCCTCCCAGCCCTTCCCCTTCCCAGGAGCTTTGCTCAGACTTTGGAGAGCAGGAGGGAACGGACGTGAACTGCTGCCCTTGGCTTGATGTACGCTTTCCCTTTTGTCTTCTCCAAGCTCAGTAAATGAGATCTCTACCCAATCTACCTCAAAGCCACCAACCCATTGTGTGCCAGCTTTCTAACCGCATCCTAAGCCTGTTTACTTGTCTCACCCTCTTGGCCATCTTCCTATCCTGCACCCCAAACTCACTCTGCACGGACCTCTGCAGTAGCCTCCTCATGGGCCTCCTGCATCCGCAGACCCACTAGTGGGATATCTTAAAAGCCTAAATCTGATCGTATATCCTCACACCACCGCCTGCAGTTAAAAGCCTTGCCACTGCAATAAAAGTAAAACCCAACCTTCCTACCATAGCAACCAAGGCCCTGCTCGATCCACCACCTGATTCCCTCTCAGCCCTCACCTCCTACCTCTCCCATGATCACTCACTTCCCCCTCCCCTGGTCACACAGGCCTCCCGATAGTTCACGAACATTCCCACCTTGGGGCCTTTGCCCTTAATGTTAATCTGCTTGGGACACTTTTCCAGCCAGATCTATGCAGGACCGGGTCACCTGCTCAGAGGGACCCGCCTGTCCACCCACAGCAACACCGATCCTATTCTTCTCTGTTTCTTCCGTCGGCTTAATTTCTCGTAGTATTCACCACCATATGAAATGATCTTGCCCATGTATATCTTTAAGAGATTGTTTTCTGTCTCCCCCATGAGGCCCTGGGAGAGCTCTTAAAGGGCAAGGTTTCCTGTGCAGCCCAGAGCCTGGCACATAGTAGGTGCTCAGTAAACATTGTTTGATGGGGCCCATGCTCATCTCTTTTCCTCATCTCATACTTATGTACAGGGGAAGATGGTTTTTGTGGGGCCTGCCGCTTATACAATTTGGAGGGTTCTCTTTAAGAAACAAGAAAATAAAATTATGAATACAAGACCAGGTACAGGGCCTTGAAGGGGTTGTGCAGGAGAAGGCTTCTGAAGCTCAGACTTTCTTAGCTTCATTGTAAAATTGCTTCTGGTGGGGGAAATTCTCCCATTTTACAGGTTAGGGAACTGAGGCCCTCAGTTCACCAGAGTCACCCTGCTGGTACAAGCAATAGCAGGATGGGAAATGGACACACAGCTGCCCCCAAACCCCACCCCTTGCCATTCCAGGACCTGGGCTCACCGAGAAAGGCCGAGGGGGACACAGTGCCATTGCTACGCGCCACCATAACGCTGATGCCTGTCTCCACGAAGGGGACGGAGAAATCCACTATCTCGGACCGCTCCTCGTTGATGGTGAGAGAGCCAATGGCCATGTCCGCGCGCTGGTAGAACACCTGGGAGTGAGGACAGGGAGGGAGTGAGGGAACACGGCTGGCTCAGGACAAAGACGGGTCCCAGGAGGAGACCAGTGACAGGATGATAGAAAGGGCTAGGAGGGTGGCGGGGTGGATGAGGGGGACGCAGGCAGAATGGGGCAGGAAAGGTGGAGGTGAGTGTCGAGAACAAGAGTGGGAAGAAGTGGCCTCCTGCTGTATCCTCCTCCCCCAGCAAACCTCTGAAAGTTTTGGGCTCCATCCTCCAGGCCCCGCCCCCTTTTCCTAATAGTTCCACCCTCCGAGCCCCGCCTCCTCCGCCCCAAGCGTCCTTCCTCCTGGCCCGGCCCCTCCGTCAAGGTGGGTCCTCCTCGTGGCCCCGCCCCTTCAAATCCAGGCTTCTCACCTTCGGCCACGCCCCTTCATAGTCCCGCCCCCTCAGAAGCCTGACCCAGCCGCTTCTCGGCCCTGACCTGGTCCCGACTCCGCCCCCCACCTGTCTTGTCCCGCCCCCACCCTGTCCCCGCCCACCTCACCTCCCCGATCATGCCGTTCCAGACACCATCAATCTTTTTGCCGTGCTTGCCGTTGGTGACCAGGTAGAGGTCATAGCTGAAGCCGATGGTGTGCGCCAGCCGCTTCAGAATGTCGATGCAGAAGCCCTTGCAGCACCGCTTTTCTGGGCGGGGGGCGTCCGGCGGAGGGCTGCGGGGAGCGAGCAGGCTTGGGGATGTTGGGGATCCCTGCGCCCCCCCCCCGCGCCTTATGGAGGGAGGGACGAGCAGCCGCTAAAACTATGGTGGGCATCGCTTTCTGGGGAAACTGAGGCTCAAAGGAATTACATGACTTGTCCAAGGTCACCAAGCTGGACGGCTTTCTGGGTCCCAAGGGAGGAGGGGGCTGGGGCTAGGACTACTAGGCTTCAAGAGAGAATTGTGAAGCTGGAACTTCTGGATCCGGGGCTGTCACCTGTGGGTGCGGTTGAGCTGGCTCCGGCAGGGGACGGAGTCTCGGATGCAAGTGCCACTGATGGGGTCGGCGGGCTCCACAATGACGAAAGGCCTCTCTTCCAGCGTGGCCACGGTGAGGTGCTGCGTGTCATCAACTGGCTGCAGGAAGCGGCCATAGCGGGACCACAGCGGGTACTTGAGGCGGAGAGTCTGCTGCTCCCAGCTGCCCACCTTGGCCAAGAGCAGGGGATTCAGGCTTCCTGAGGGGGACTTTCTAGAATGTTCTGGCCTCCATGGCCTGCCTTCCTCGTAGCCGCGAGCTCCCAGCTCCTTCTCCCTCAGATCCAGGAGTCTGGGCGTCCTCCCCCACCTGTCCCTTGGACCCAGGAACCCTTTCCTCCTTCAGACCCACGAGTCTGGGCTTTCTTCTACCAGAATCCAGGGGTCTGGATTCCCAGTCCTTCCCCTTAGGACCTAGAAGTCCAGGCTCCCAGCCCCTTCCTCCGTCAGAGGCCGGAATGCAGGGCCTCAGCCCCCACCTCTGCCAGGAGTCTAGGTCCTCATTGCTTCTTCCCCAGGACCCAGGAATCCAGGCCCTCTCCCGTGCCTGAGGTCAGCGCCAGGACTCACCACCTCCCACGTCCTGTCTCGGGTGAGGGAGATGACCACCAGGGAGGGGTTCACCAGGAAGCCATCCTCATTGAAGGAGTAATCCCGGTTATCCCAGGTAATGTTCATGAAGTACCTGCCCAGCAGGAAGGGAGGGGACACGTGGGGGCCTGAACTGCACCTTGGCAGCTGAAGGCCGAGAAAGTCCCCTGTCTACTGACCAACCCCAGCGCCCAGTGTGAATCTCTCCTCTAAGTTCTGGAAAACCCAAATGCGCCTCTCCTCTGCTAGGCACTCTCCCTTGGCAGCTCGGTGCCTCCAGGACCAGGTCCCAGACCCTCAGCCTGGGTTTGAGGCTCTAGGGGACCCACCTGCCTCTGCAGCCCGATCTCTGATCACTGCCCACCGTCAAACTCTCTCCGCCCAAACCCTTTTTCTGCCCCACAAATACTGAATGCAGGGTGTCCCCCAAAATATCAAGTGGTTTTCTATCTCTAGGCTTTTGTAGGTGCTTTTCTCTCTGCCTAGAAAAAAACCCTTGGACTTCCCTGGTGGTCCAGTGGTTAAGACTCTGCGCTTGCACTGCAGTGGGTACGGGTTCGATCCCTGGACGGGGAAGTTCCACATGCCGTGCAGCACGGCCCAAGAAAAAGAAAAAAACCCTTATTCTCTCCCTCCTCATCCTGACTAGTTCTTAGGTGTTCAAGACTCAGCTCACGTGTCCCTTCTTCTGGACAGAAGCCCCGGGAGGTCTCTGGACTCCCAGGTATCTCTATTATACAATGGCACCCTGTGCGCTGAATGCTTGTCACATCACCCGGGTCACTGGACCAGACCCTCAGCTGCCATCCTTGCCTCCTCGCTTCCCCCAACCCAGGCCACCAGTCCCCAAGCCCCGTCCTTCCTGCCCCTGGGATATCTCTGCCCCATCCCCTCCTCTCTGTCCCCACA
This sequence comes from Stenella coeruleoalba, assembly GCF_951394435.1. NCBI lineage: Eukaryota > Metazoa > Chordata > Mammalia > Artiodactyla > Delphinidae > Stenella > Stenella coeruleoalba. Next base: position 51,086,796 of record NC_137166.1, on the reverse strand, counting down.
GCCCTCCTGGACCCCTACCCCAGCCTCCAACTTGGCCTCCAGCCTCCAATCTTTCTCCTCCAGTCTGTCCCCCCCCCACACCGGAGAGGTCTTTCTATACCCCAAACTGACTCCACCTCTCCCCTGCTCATAGCCCACCCATGGCTCCCCAGTGCCCCAGAACAAAGTCCAAGCCTCTCAACCTGGCATTCAAGGCCCTCGCGGCCTGGGCCTCTCCACCTAACCAGTCTCATCATTCCCAACCCCTAATTCTCCACCCTGAGCTATTGTGGTCTCATCAACCTGCCCAGGTTTTTCTCCCCTCTGGTCTTTTGCCCAACGCTCTTCCCCCTGCCTGGATTATCTATTTCTGGTGGACTCCCAACTGCCCTTGCAATCAAATCTAAACCCCTAACCTGGCCTCAATGCCCTACCTGAGCTGGGCCCCATGTTACTCCACCATACGCTGCCCACTTGCCCACTGTGCTCCAGGCACACTGGCTTTATTTCAGGCAATTCCAGCCTCAGGGCCTTTGTACCTGCTGTTTCCCCTCCCTCTCTTTACTCAGATCTTCAGATAGTTGGCACTCTCTCTCTCTCTCTCTCTCTCTCTCTTTTCTGGCTGTGCTGCGCGGCTTGTGGGATTTTAGTTCCCCAACCAGGGATTGGAACCTGGGTCCTCGGCAGTGAGAGCATCAAGTCCTAATCACTGGACCTCCAGGGAATTCCCTTGGATCTTTCTCTTTATCCTTTTTTTTTTTTTTTTTTTTCCCGCTGTACGCGGGCCTCTCACTGCTGTGGCCTCTCCCGCTGCAGAGCACAGGCTCGGGACGCGCAGGCTCAGTGGCCATGGCTCACAGGCCCAGCCGCTCCGCGGCATGTGGGATCTTCCCGGACTGGGGCACGAACCCACGTCCCCTGCATCGGCAGGCGGACTCTCAACCACTGCGCCACCAGGGAAGCTCTCTTTTTTTTTTTTAACCTCCAAATTTCACCTACTTGAAAAGGCCTTTCCTGACGACGTCACCTGACCTAGCACCATAGACGTTTGTTATACATCCTACCTGCTTTATTATCATCTCAGAAGTTATTACCTGCTGATGTTTTTTTCCTTTCTTTTCTTGTCTGTGCACTGATTGTCTCACCTATGAGACTGTAAGCTCTGTGAGAGCAGAGGCCTTGTTCAACATTATACCCTGTTCATAAAGCAGGGCTTGGCACACCACAGACTCTTGACAAAGGGCTTTTCAATGAATGAGTGGATGAATGAAAGAGCAGTTTATTCTTCAGGTCTCAGCTTAGAAACCACCTCCTCCTGGAAACCTCCCTGACTCCGTAGCCTGACCCATGACTTGTATAGCCTAGTTTGGAAGGTTGACTGGGACCAACACAATTCCTCTCCTGGAAGGAAGTTAGCTGTGAGATTTGGAGGCATGGGTGATGGACAGGATGGGCTGAAATGATGAGTATCATGAAGGAACAGAAATTCTGGGTAAGCAGAACTGGACAGCCCCTGGGAGTGGCAAGCCTGAGACAGAGATAGAGATAGAGATGGAGATGAAGATGGTGATGAAGATGGAGATGGTGATGGTGATGGAGAAGGGGAGGGAGAAAGATAGATACACACACACACACACACACACACACACACACACACACACACACACAGAAGCAGAGAAGATCAGAAAGAGAGAATCAGAATGAATTGAAAGAGTAGCTGGAATTGGCCTCAATTCCTGATGTCTGGGTTTCTGTGCATGTTTGTCTTTCCAATAAACCCCTCTTTCCCCGAGGAAACTTGAATGAGACTCTGCTTCCTGCAACCAAAAATGTCCTGGCTTTTCAGTACTCTCCCCAGTGCTCCCACAAAGTCCGTGCAACCTCCATTATTGCAAATAACATGCTGTGTTGTCATTATCCCATCCCTGTCTGCTACCCCTACAGGACCCTGTGTTCTTTCAAGAGAAGTCCATGGTCTTATTCATCTCTGCGTTCCCAGTGCCCAGCATGAGCCCTAGTTCCTAGCGGGCGCTCAGTAAGTATTTATGAACAAGGGATGCTTTTCTCATCCTCTTGCCCCTGGATCCCGATTCCCAACTCCCCACCTCCCCAATTCTCAATTCTCCTCCCTTAGGCTTTCTTCCCCACCCATCGCCCCTTCCCAAACTCAGTCCATCCTCATTTCAGCATTAAAGTCCTCTCCTTCCACTGTCTGTCACCAAACTCATCAAGTTCTCACTCCCAAAGCTTCCTGGGGTGGAGATGCTGTTTCCCACCAAATCCTGGTCTCCTCTTCTAAAACAATCATGTGTCAGCTGGGCACACACCTGCCCAGCTAGAATTGACATTTCCCACATTCCCCGAAATTCCTTGCAGCTAGCCCAGGGCATGGGCAGGTGATATTCAAACTCTAACAATCAGTGCAGCACAGGCACTACCCAATCAGAATCGATGTCTAGCCAATCTGCACACAACCAATAAGTCAGTCCTGGCCCAGTGACTACATTCTCACCGATGGGATGTAAGACTCGTCCCTTCCACCTCACTGGCCATAAAGGAAATGGCTTGTTCACCTCCTCACTTTCCCCCTTTTCACGCACTAGAATTCAGACATGGCCTACAACCCAGCTTCGACTGTGCGGAAAGGAGATGGCAGAGCAACAAGGTGGGAGGGTCCTGAGTCCCTGAATGACCACATGGAGCGATGGAGTCTCCTGATAGCCTGAATCGTGCACCTCTGGATTATTAAGTGAGAGAGGAACAAACTTCTACCTTGTTTGGGACATTGGATTGTCGGGTCTTTTTGTTACTGAAGTTCAACTCCTAGTCTAACTAGGGTACTTCACCAAATCTAAGATGCTATCAACTAGAAGACATGTCACAGTTTTCACCTACCACAAAGGAAAAAAATGCACTGCCCATGAAACCTTGGTAGGCTATCAATTGTAAGACATGTCTTGGTTTCAAAGACATTAAACTATGCAAAAACGCGCATCCTAGAATCATGAAATATAGTAATACACTCACCGTATCTCAGGTACTTTTTTCCAAATCACCTGATTTAACCCCAGAAAGGAGACCCAATTACGCTCGTTTTACAGAAAAGGAGACTGAAGTTCTGAGAGGGGACGTGACCCATTTGAGGCCACTCAGGCACAAGTACCCCAGGTATTCAGGCTCAGGAATCTTCCCACAGCCCTCCCAGCCCAGCCCCACTCACCTGTGTAGACTCTCCCCTCGGTGGGTGCGGTTTTGGGCGCGACAGTCATGGCCAAGTTCAGGCAGGAAGCCATAGTCACGCAGCAGGGCCTGGGCACCTCTGGCCACTACGGCCACGCCAGCTGCCACACGCCGGGCCAGATCATCCCTCCAGCCTGCCGAGCGCACTGCAAACAGCCCGGCAGGCAGTGGGGCGCCTCCTGGCAGAAGAAGGGGCTCCCCAGGGGTGCCCGAGCCCCCGCCTCCAGCCAGCTGGGGCCCCACCATGAACCAGACGTAGCCAGGCCCAGTGAGGCCAGCCTCCTCGGCTGCCCGGAACACCGGCTCAGCCTCCTCACGGGCACAGAAGAGCAGGCGGATCTGCGCACTGACACTACGGAGCTGGGCGCCCAGCACGGCCTCGCCAGCCCCAGGGTCCAGCGTCAATGCCCCGCGGTGCTCCCAGCCCACCAGGCTGCCATCAGTCAGCACCTCAATGTAGGACAGGAAGGCCCGGTGGCCAGGGGCACGCGTGGTCACAGCTACAAAAGACGTCCAGTCGTATTCCTCCAGCACCTCGAAGATGACCTGAAGCTGCTGCTCTGTGGACGAGCCCAGCTGCAGGAAGGTGGAACCCTTCTCCTGCAGGGGAGGAGGAGGAAGATGTCAGGCCACCCCACGTGGAGACCTCAGCTCCCAGCAGTCAATAAGGGACCTTCAGCGACCAGTGAAGGGTTCACAGCTCCCAGGGGTCCAAAGGGGACCTCATCTCCCAGCAACTGATAAGGGCATCACAGCTCCCAACGGCCAAAGGCAGCTCACAGCTCTCAACATGGCAGGCTGACTAGCCGTTCGGCAAACACATCTTTCCTTGCTGGGGCACAGAGCTAGACCTGGGTTATGTTTAACCACAAGACTGAGTTCTAGGCTCATCCATGAAAACCTCTCCCCCCATGCACCTTACTCTTCCCTGTCTGAGGGCAGATGCAGAGGCCCCAGAGGAGAAACCTAAGGGGTTACAGAGCCACAACACGGAGGAACCTGAGTCCCTGAGTCGCGGCTTGGAGGCGAGACTGTTTGGAACAAGAACACCTGTTTGGATTTTATATGAGTGAGAAACAACCTTCTATTGGGTTAAGCCACTGAGAAGTCGGGGTTTATCTGTTACAGCAGCTAACATTACTGTAGTGGACACACTCAGCATCCTGGGAGGGAACTACAGTTCCCAGCATCCACTGAGAGGGACTGCATCTCCCAGCAGGCCATGAGGGTGCTGAAGGTAGTCTCTCCCAACTGGAGGAAGCTTTGCTGAGTAGACTTGCCCTTCTCTGCTTTTTTTCCTACCTTCCTGTCCCCTCCTTTTCTGTTTCCTTTGCTGGACTCTCTTCCTCAGTCAGATTTCTAAACATAGGGGTGCCCTTGTTTCCTCTTCTGTCCTCTCTCCCTGGTGATCTCATCCAAATCCATGGGTTTAAACACTGTCTCCTGTGCTCTCCAATATGGTAGCTACTAGCCACCCATGACTATTCACATTAAAATCAATTAAAGTTAAATAAAGCTTAGTTCCCTGGTTGCACTAACCACACGTCAAGTGCTCAACAGCTACACATGGCTGTGGCTATCATATGTGACAGAGCAGATGAAGACCACCTTCATCATTGCAGAGAATTCTATTGGACAGCCCTCAGGCCCATATCCAGACCATCTCCAAGACTTCTCGGCTCTGTTCAAAACATGACCCCAGCTGTTCAATCCTCACTACGGGCCCTGTCACGGCCCTCATGGTTACCACTCTCTTGCCTAGACGACAACAGCTTCCTAACCCATCTCGACTTCCTTTCTCGCAACTTCCATTCTCCAGACAGCAGCCAGAGTGATCTTTTCAAAATAGTAATTGGATTGCCTCCCTTCTTGGTTGAAAACCTTCCAATAATTCTACATCAGAATCAAAGCCAAAGTCCTCGCTGTGGCCCACAAGGCCCCGCATGACCTCGTCCCCGTCGCCTCTCTGACCTCATCTCCCATCACCCCAACCTCTTTGCTCTTCCTCAGACACCTCAAGTTCCTTCTGGCCTCAGGGGCTTTGCCCTTCACTGTCACCTTTCTCGGGGACACTTTTCTCCCCAGCTCCTCCCCTCCTCCGTCCTCAGGTCCAGCTCAGTTTTAACTCCTTGGGGAGGCCTCCCCTGACCACCATCTATTGAAGCCATGTCCTCGGTCATTACCTCTCCTTCAGGACCGATTTCAACTCTCTGTTATTTGTTTTTTCTGTCTCCCCATTAGAAATACAAGCTCTGTAAAAGCAGGGACCTTGTCTTTTTTTTTTTTTTTAACCTTTCATAACTGTATTCCCCAGAACCTAAAACAGCCCTGGCACAGAATCAGCCAATAAATCTTCCAGTAATGCGATAAGACAAGCAAGTGTACTTTCTCCCTAGACATGGGCCTGCGGTTAAATGTGTACTGGTTAGGGCTGTTGTCCTGAGGGGATGAGGCCTCCCAGAATGCCATGAGAGCACTGAGGGGCCCTCACCCTTGGCAGGTGGAGGTGTGCTCAGGGGACCACATTCCCAGTATTCAATAGGGGCACAGATGCAGCTGTGAGGACCACTCTTCCATTCAGAAACACTAAAGGGACTATATTTCCCAGAAGGCAATGTGTGTGCACCTAGCAGACAGTGAAACAGAGGGGCACACATTTCTAAGCAGCAATGGAGGTACAAGGGACCACGTCTCTCCGTATGCCAAGGAGGTGGCAGCCAGGAAGTAATAAGTTCATCTCTCAGATGATCTGCCTTCAAATCTTTGGACAACCCCATGCCAAAGAGAAGAAGAAAGTTGGACAGAGATCTTTCCCAGAGTGCCCTGGACACGAGAGAACTACGAGTCCCAGCCTCCAATAGTGATCTAGTCACAAAGCCGCCGGCCCCCACAGCAGGGAATTGGTGGAGACTTAGGCTCCACCCACTCAGGTGGCCCCATCCTCAGGCGAGTCCCACTTCTCAGTTACACTGGCTCCACCTCTGAATAGGCCCCGCCCCTTCTCAGGCACCTCCTCTTAGCTGACCACTTCTTAGTCCGCACACAAGGCTTGTTCAAATTCTGCCTTTCCCTATCAGAAGTCCACTCCAGCTGGCCCCTCCTGTGCCCTCGGGAGGCAGGCCTCTCTCCAGGCCACAGCCAGCTCCAGCCTCTGCCCCCGCCTTCCCTGTAGGCTCCTGGTTTTGACCTCTCATTGGCTGAGGCTACCTCTTTGGGGGGCCTTCATCTTTCCAGGACCACCCCCTGGATTCTTGCTTTCCAAGACTTACAGTTGGGTGAGCCCACTCCCAGACCGTCTTCCTCTCTAGACTCCGCCCCTTTAGTACAGAGCAGGGGTCCTGTCCTCCCTGGCCTCCCCTCTCACCGGCTAGCCCCGCCCCTTCCCTGACTCACCCCTTCCTTGACTGGCCTCTCCCCACTTCCTAGCTGCAGGGTTCTACCCCTCCCTCGCCCTCTCACTTAGGACACCTCTCTTTCTCATACTCGTCCTTTCACCAGATGGTTCTGTCCTCCTTCGTTGACCTTTAGACCCCATGCCCAGCTGGCCGGGGACCTCCCTTTCCCTCAGTACCTGATACCCCTCTTTCCTGGTCCCTGTTCCTGCCTTCCTGGCTCCCGCCTCCTCTCTAGCCCTCACCCATTTCTGAACCCCATTCCTTTTCAACTGACTCCCCCTCGCTGATCCCAGAGCCCACCCCTCACTCCGACCCTGCCATCTCAGAAGGGAACGTGTCCCTTCTCGTTCCCAGTCCCCGCCCCTCACTGGCCGGCCCCGCCTCTTCCCCAGATCCCACCCCCTCCCCTGATTCACCTCTCTTGCAGCCTCTCAACTCTTCCCGTAGCCTGATCACCCCAGACCCTGCTTCTAGATGATTCCCCGGCACACTCCGTTCCGCCTATAGACCACGCCCCTCCAAGTCAGCCCCGCCTCTTACTTAGACCTGACCCTTACACGTGTCCCCACCGCATCCCCGATGGGGGCCCTCAGGGCTGGCCCCGCCCCCTTACAACCCCGCCCACCCACGACGGGCCCCGGCTCCGCCCCTCAGCCTCTGGCCCCCGCCCCGCCCGCGGGTTGCGCGCACCTTGGGCGTGAGCACGAGCGCGGCGCCGCCGTGCACGGCCACGATGGGCAGCGAAGTCTGCGCCGACAGGAAGTCAAGGATGGGCGCGACGGCGGGCGCGCGCGAGTCGTCCTCGAAGACGACGCCGTGCACCCTCAGCCCCGACAGCAGGTCGCAGAGCTGCAGCACGAGGCTGCGTGGGTCCGAGCCGTTGAGCACCAGCGCCACCGGCCGCACGTCCAGGCCCGGGCTGCGCACGGCTGCCGCCACGGCCGGGCCCAGTCGCGCCGCCTCGGTCGCGTACGCAGGCCCCGAGAACACGAGCGCCACGTTGAGAGGTCGCGCCCCGCCGGGGCCCCCGCCAGGCCCGCCGGCCCCGCCCGGCCCCGGCACCTCCTCCGGGAACGGGCTGGCGCACGCCAGCGCCAGCAGCAGCAGCATCTTAGCGGGGCCCCGAGGGCCGCGGGGGCCACCAGCGCCGCGCATCGCCTGCGGGCCCTGCCGGGCGGCCTCTAAGCACGCAGGCACGCGGGGAGGGACACGGAGGAGGGTGGGACGCAGAGACGGGGAGACACGGGGAGCAGAGAGAGATACGAATGAGAGACACAGAGATGGAAAGACAGGGAGACAAGGTATAGGAAGAGATACAGGGAGAAGGGGAGATACAAGGAGACAGGGACTCAGGTAGAAGTGAGAAAGGTTGGGGTGATAGAGGGAGAGACACGGACAGAGAGATACGAGGCAAAGGGAGAGATACAGAAGCAAAAGAGAGACAGAGACCGAGGGAGAGATACAGAGGCAAAGAGAGTGGAGGTGGGTAATGGGGACAGAGAAGATATAGTGGTAGGGAGAAGACAGAGACAAGGTAGGAAGGGGGAGGACAATGAGACAGGACAGATGGGAAACAGACCCACAGAGATGGGATCAGAACAGCAGCAGAGAGAGACCCAGGAAGATAGGAAGAGATGAAAACAGTCACAGAGAGATGGTCAGGGAGAGAGAGTGACGGGGAGAAGGAGGGAGATGGAAGGAGAAACAGACAGGGATAGAGAGGCTCAGAGTAACAGAGGCAGAGAGAGATAAGGCGGAGTGACAGGTACAGGGAGGGAATGAGAGGCAGGAGTGATGCAGAGATAGATGAAGGAAGGTGGGAGACATAAGAGGAACGAGAAAGTTGGACAGAGAGAGGAAGATGGAAAGAAACCCAGGAAGACGGAGACAGAGACCCCACAGCCACCAAGAGACACGCACACAAGAGATGGAGAAACAGGCAAAATCAGAGATTGCGCGAGAAGGCAGGCAGAGCAGACAGAAAACACAGGAAGACAGAAATAGCGAGGCAAAGAGCAAGACCCCCGCCAGGGAGGTGCCCAGCACAGACATGAAAGGAAGGCCAGGAAGGCGAGTGGCAGGAGGGATCAAAAATAAAAGGAAGAAAAAGTGAAGGGGAACAAAAAAAGAGAAAGGGAAAAGGGGTCAGGTGTGTGGGGGGAGAGAGAGAGAAAAAGAAATTAGTGGGGCATCCTGCGGAGAGAATATGCCCCCCACGACCTTACCCCTCCATTTGAGCACAACCCCCAACCCACTTTTGGCCCCTTATTCCTGTCCCTGTCCCCCCATTCTCAATGACAGCTAGAAAGAGTCATGGCCCAGTCTGAGCCGCGGGGTTGGGGGGCACAGCTGTGGAGAGCTGGGGGGAGCGGGGGTCCCTGGCTCCCAGCCCAGAGCAATTTAGTAAATGAGAGGCAATACAGCGTCTCTTCCTGTGTCCCTGTTGAATACTAGCTGCTTGGGGTGGTCAGGCTGGGAGCCCAGACTCCTGGCTCCTGGATCTGAGGGAGCAGGGCACTGGGGGCCTGAACTCCTGGTTCTCAGGATTTAGAGCCTACAGAAGGGGCTTCTCGAAGGGGTGAGGGTCCAGACAAGGAAGGGTTCACTCTTTACTGTCAATCAGGCTCCTGTCCGGTTGCCATGGTAGCGCAGGCCTCTATCCACCCCACAGACAGCTAGGGTAGGGGAAAGGCCCACACCCCTTCCGCTGCCTAGAGGCCTCACCCCCCACACCCTTCCAGCCTTCCCAGGGACCCTGGGCCACTGTCTCCCTAGGGATGGGGGCAGGGGCTCCCAGCATGCCCAAATCCTGGCTCCCCCTCGCCCCTCCTCTCTGCTGCCCTTCCCCAAGCAGCTGGCTCAATCAGTGCTCAGAATAGCCCCCCTCTGCCCCAAAATAACCCACAGCTGTGGCCTGGCGCCCCCACCCCCACCCCAGGATAACACACGTTCTCCCCACCCTTCCTGGTGGCTGCTCACCCCTTCAGCCCCTCTGCCTCTCTCAGACTCACCCCTGCCTGGCCTCTGGCCTTGGGGACCCCGGGGTCCTACTTCCTGCTGAAGCCCAAGAAGGCAGCCCCAGCCCCACCCTTCTCAGGAGGCTGGATGCCAAGTTCCCGCCAGTCTCCCACCCCTCCAGGGACAGATAGAGAAGCAGTATCCCTAGCCACTGAGGGACTCTGGCGTTCCAACCCCCCAAACCTACACCCCCAGGGATCACATTGTCCAGGCCTCCAATCTCCACCTCCTCATGAGTTTCTGTCCCCACTTCCGTCCCCAGGGGGCCAAAGAGTCCAGACCACCATCCCCTCCCCATCAGGGGCTCGGGATACTGAGCCCCCAGCCCCCTTCTCCCTCAGACACAGAAGCCCTATCCTCCAACTTCTCCCACAGACTCGGCAGTCCTGGCTGTTGGGCCCCCTCCTTCCCCAGGACCCAGGAGTCCTGGTGCTCAGTTCCATCCTTTCCCAGGATCCAGGAGTCCCGGCTCACTCCTGCCCCCTACTCAGGAATCCAGCTGCCCAGCCTCCTTTATGCCCAGGACCCAGGAATCCAGGCCCATAGCCCTCTCCTCCCTTAAAGGACCCCTTTTTGTCTCAAGCCCCATTCGTCCCATCATCCTGGGCACCCCCCAGCTCCAGTCGCCCCGAGTCACCCCACTCAGGTCCTATGCACAGTACAGCCTGTCCCTCAGCTGAGGAGGAGGAGGGTGCAGAGATTCCTGGTGTGTGCCTGTCTCCATCACTCCCCCCCATCCATCACAGAAGAGAGGAGAGGCCACTTCGATCAACAGCCCGCCCCCCCACCTTCGCGTCGTGCTGCAGACGGCGTCCCGTTTCCCCCCTCCAGCCCTGTTCTCTCCCCACCCTAATCCTGGTGCTTGGAAGAGGCTAGAAGGGTATTCCAGAACCTTGAGGAAGGGATGGTAGCTTGGGGCGAGGGGTGCCAGGGCCTGGATGCTCTCAAGGTCCTTGGTAGAGGTATTAATAGCAGACTCACAGCTGAGGAGGGAGGGGAGATGGAGAGGAGAGAGGGAGGAGGACAGGCGAGGTGGGGGGGAGACTGATGCGGGCAGGGGGTGGGGTGGGGCAGAGGGAAGGTGAGATGGAGAGATGGGGGATAGAGAGGGAGATGGGGCGTCAGGTGTATGGGGCTGGGGAGAGGGATCAAAGTGTCAGAAATGGGGGGTTAGGAGACCTGAGGTGTAGAGACCTGGGAAAAAGGGGTCAGAGAGGGAGAAGGAGATAGGGGGCAAAGAGGCCCCCAGAGACCCCTATTCCCCATTCAATCCCCGTCCTTCCCGGAGGCCCCTGGCCAACTTTCCCTGTCCTAGATTTGGGGATCCGCGTTCCCACCCCCACCCCTGCATCCCCTACCCCAGCCTTACCTTTTCATGACCCTGTTCTGTGGGGGGTATTGCGAGGGTGCCAGGAACGGAACCGGAGTCCAGCGACCCGAAGATTCCGCGGAGGGCTCAGGGAGCCGCGGAGGGGGTGGGGGGGCAGGCCCTGGGGCGGCGGCGGTGGCGGGGACCTCCTGCCCGTCCCTGGCTCCAGCTCTCCCTCCTCTTCTTCGGTCCGTCCTGCCCTGTCTGTCCCCCAAGGTTGCGGCCACTCAGACTAGGCGAGGACGCTGCTACACATGTTGCGCTGGAAGTTGGGCCCCGGACATTGCGGAGGCTGTCGGGGTGTCCTCTCGCTGCCCGACCCCGTGGGGATCCCCCCTCCGCCCACCCGGGGTGCCCCCCTCTGCCGCTTCAGCCCCGGCTCCTCCCCCCCGTCCATGTGTCCGGTCCCGCCTCTCCCTGGCTCATTCGCATCCCCCCCCCTTTGTGCCCTTAGCGCTCCCCCCCTCCCGCTTCTGTGTCTGTCTGTCTGTCTGTCTGGGTCACCTCTGAAGCCGGTGGCGTGTGTGTGTGTGTGTGTGTGTGTGTGTGTGTGTGTGTGTGTGTGTGCCTGAGGAGCGGAAGACTGCCTGTCGGGGGGACTGCTCGCCCCTTCCTCGCTTGGCCACCTCCAGACGACCCCCCTCGTTCCCCCACTCTTAAATACAGGCAGAAACACACACCATACACACACGCACCACCTCACTTCCCTGGGATTCCCCTCAACACCCCCGGAGCTTGAGGAGCGACACACACACACACACACACACACACACACACACACACACGGGTCTGATGGGGCCGGGCTGCCACTGCCGTCAGGGGCTGTTCGGACAGACAGGAGGACACAGGCAGCCGGGGACGCCAGAAGCCCGGCCGGACGAAGGCAGGAGGCACAGAGCCCAGGTACACACCATCCATCCGGGTTTGGGGGGGGGCTCGGAGGGAGGAAACTGGGGGGCCCGCGACACCCAGGCAGGTGGCTCAGGGTCGAGACGGACAGACAGAACCCTCCCTCCCTCCCTCAGCCGCCGCAGCCCTTACAGACACACCCCCCCCCCCCCACCAGCCCAGCCCCAGACACCCGGACACACAGATCCTCACCGGGCAGATGGCAGACGCATGAGAGATCCCTGGGGGCCGGGCGGACCCACCCGGGCCGACACCCCCCCAGCTGGGCACCGGTGGCCGTGGGAGGCTGTGGGCGGAGGGCGGCGGCCACAGCTTGGAGGAGCTGGAGCGGGAGGGATTCGCACACTCGCTCTGTTCTCACACACACACACTCGCTCGGGATGTGATTAACATTCAGTCCCCGTCCGCCCCTGCCGGGAGACCCACAGCCCCCCCTCTTGGCCTCCCTGGGGACCCCTCCTCCTGCCAGGGCTGGGGGAGGGGGCCACCCCCCTCCCCAGCTCCCAGCTTCTGCCTTCCTCCTGGGACAAGAGAGTGAGGGGCTGCAAATAAAACGGGGAGGAAGGGGTGGGGAACAGGCAGGGACTCAGGCCCCGGCACTGAGGCGTCAGATTGGGACTTGGACTCCAGAGCCCAGGGGCTGCCGCCCTCTGCCCCCTCCCCACTTTGATGCTTGTGAAGCAGGAGGCCATTCCCAGACTTGGTTCTCCACCATGCTAGGACCCATCTTTTGGCTTCTATTGCCCCGGAAGGCCAGGCCTGCAAACTAGGTCTCCATCGTGAAGCCAGGAGTCCAGGCCCCCAGCCCCCTCCTCCCTCAGACCCGGGAGTCCAAGCCCCTAGCTCCCTTCTCCACTGCTACCCAGTAATCTGGGCCCCCTCCTCCAGGCCTGAGTCCCTTTTAGGCACTCAGACAAACTGACCCCTTAACACAAACCACCCTCAGCGGCCCAAAATCCAAGACTGATGGATGTCACCCTCAGGCACCCAATCCATCCAGCAATCTGAGGAAACTACTACCTCTGTACCCCTTCTTTTACTGACGGACCCTGACATCCATCACCCGTGGGTACTCAGACATCCAGGAGGAAAGCAATGTGTGTCCCCTCCTAGACACAGCCTGTTCCTGGCCCTCAAGGCCAGCTGTCCAGCTCCTGCCCTTCCTGCTAGAGAGGCTAAGCCCAGCGCTTCTATAAAGTGCTGTGGTGGAGTGTGGCGCAGGACACCTGGGCTCCTGAGGGTGTGTATGTGTGCCTGTGAGGGGGCAGCTCTGGAGGAGGGGCTGGAGCCAGAGCTGTGGGCTGCTGACTCCAGGGTCTGGGAGAGCAGGAGTGAAGCCTTACATTTCTGAAATGTAAGACCCACACCTGAATTTGTGGGTCCCAGAGGGAGGAAGGCATTGTGCATCTAGATTCCTGGGTCTAGGATGCTTGAGACACAAGATTGTTGGGTGGGACCCTAAGCCCCAAGAAAGGGGGGCTAGACTCTTGGGTCTGAGGGAGGAGGGGCTGGGGTCCTGGACTCCTGGGTCCTGGGGGAGGAGGGGGTTGAGGTCCTGGACTCCTGGCTCCTGGGGGATGAAGGTGCTGGGGACCCAGACTTCTGAGTCTGAGAGGGGGACTGGGGACTGCTCTCTTGTCTTTTGAGTGCATTGTAGCTGGAGGCCCCTGAAAAGCCAGCCTCTGGGTCCCTGTCTAAGATTTTTAAATCTCAGAGATCTGCCTCCCGAATCGATGTCAAGGGCAGAATCTGTGCGGCTGGGCTGCAACCTTTACAGAGAGGCACGGACTGCCTGGGGGAACTGGTGCCGGATTTGCGAGTTTCGGATCCCAGCGACCCCGCAAGTTCCTGGGAGGCGGCCTTAGGGGGGTAAATTCGGCGCCAACTCTGCAAGCGGGGGTGGGGGTGGGGGGGTGTGCGAGGTAGAGGGCGCTGGAGAGCCGGGACTCCGCCCTCGGGGGCGGAGCCTCCCGCCCGGACTCCTCCCCCTCCCTCCCGCCGGCCTCCCTCTTCCTAGCTCTGGCTCGGCCACCAGCTCCGGCCTCGGCGACCCCGCCCAGAGCCCCCTCCCCGGAGCGGAGCCCACCCGAGGGCACCTCTCCCGCCCCCCAGCCCAGCCGCCCGGCCAGAACAGCAGCCCCGGGGGGCAGCCCCCCTTCAGCCTGACTCCCTCCAGCCCAGCCCTGCCAGATCCCCTCAGCCATGAATCTCTTCCGATTCCTGGGAGACCTCTCCCACCTCCTAGCCATCATCTTGCTGCTGCTCAAAATCTGGAAGTCCCGCTCGTGTGCCGGTGAGACGCCCACCGGGGCCGGAGAAGGGGGGAGAATGCGGGAGACAGTCCAGGACTCGGGGAAGGGTTTGGAGGCATAGGGGGACGGGTTCCTCCCCGCCACTGCTTGCTGAGGATCCCCCTTCCAGGTCCGGGGTCACCAGGGGGTCACCTCCTTTCCCCAAACTGGAGATGCATCCATTTTGGTGGGGGTGGCTCCAGGAACCCAGTTCAGCCTCCCCCGGCCCCTGTCTGGGTGGCCTTAGGGTTCCCAGGGCTGGGAACAGGGAGCTGTGGCAGGCAGGGAGGCGGCTGGGAGTTGGTGACGTGGACTGTGGCCGCCAGAAAGGGAGCGGGAGGTAGGCGACCTGTTCCGGAAGGCTGAGGTCAAGTGGGGTCCTCCCAAGGCTCCACCTTGGATCTGGACTGTGGGAGGACCCTGAGGGGGCCGGAGGGGGCCACGAGGCCTAGCCTGGGACAGAGCCTCGGGCTGGAGTAGCTTTGGGGCCGGGCTGCCCCCTGGCTGTGGGCCGTGGGAAAAGGCCCTGCTTAGGCCGGGGGAGCTGGGGAGGCCTCCAGGGACAGCTGCTCTCCAGAACCCCTCTGGGTCGCCCGGGGCCCTGGGCCTCGGTTTATTGGCCGTGCAGCCCACCTTCAGCCTCCCCCATCCCCATTTCTCTGGACCACAGGGATTTCGGGGAAGAGCCAGGCCCTGTTTGCTGTGGTGTTCACTGCCCGCTACCTGGACCTCTTCACCAACTACATCTCACTCTACAACACGTGCATGAAGGTAAAGGCTTTTCCTAACCTGCCGAGCCCTCCTGAGGGGGGAGCCGGGGAGGGTCCGAGGGAGGAGGGAATATGGGTCCCAGACTTCTGGGTCTGAGGGAGGATGGGGCTAGGGGTCCAGACTGCTAAGCCTGAGGGAGGAGAGGCTGGGGGCCTGGACTCCTGGGGCTGGGTCTAAGTCTACTGGGGGCTCGGACCCTGTGCTTGGAGCTGAAGCACCCTCCACATCCTCCCCTTCGACAGGTGGTCTACATCGCCTGTTCTTTCACCACGGTCTGGATGATTTACAGCAAGTTCAAAGCCACTTACGATGGGAACCACGACACGTTCCGAGTGGAATTCCTTGTTGTCCCCACGGCCATCCTGGCGTTCTTGGTCAACCATGACTTTACTCCTCTAGAGGTAGGCCACCTGCAGGGTCTGTAGTGGTGGGGTGGGCTGTGGGAGAAGAGCAGTTGACAGTGGACCCACTCAGAGGCTTCCTTCTGTAGGGTTTGCTCAGACTTCCTTCTTTTAGGACATAAAGTTCAAAACAGGGGCTCTGGAGTCAGATGATAGTAATGTAACAGCAGCAGCACTCACTATGTGCCAGACGCTGCTCTCAGCATTTCACATACATTAACTCATTACTTTTCATAGCAGCCCCATTTTATAGATGAGAAAACTGAGGCTTAGGGAGTTGAAATGACTCTTCCAAAGTCATTGGCCTAATGAATAGTTCAGGAGTTGGAAACGGGGCTCTTAGGGGCCAGGCTACTTGGATTTGGATCTGTTACTTTCTATTAGCATGACCTTGGGCATGGAACTTGACCTTTCTGTGCCTCAGTTTCCCTATTTGTAAAGTCAAGATCAGGTCATTGTGAGGATTTACTGAGATTAGACAGCATCACGTAGTGGTTAGACACAGAGACTCTAGAACCAGAGAACTGGGATTTGAAGCCCACTTAGCAGCTGTGAGATTTTGGGCAAGTCATGTAATTTCTCTGTGCCTCAGTTTTCTTGTCTGTGAAATGGGGATAATCAGTTCCTACTTCATAGGCTTTGATGAGGGGTTAATATTGGTAAAGCACAGTGTCTGGCAGTAGGTAGGAAGTGCGGTCCATGTTTGTTCAGTGCTTGCAGTGTTTAGGACCATGTGGATCCTTTTACTCCTAAATGTTAGCTGTCATGGTTTTTATTGCATGGCATTTTGGTGGGACCTGTACAAATTCCTGGGAGGAATTTCGAGAGGGCCTTTGCTAAATCCTGGGAGGAATTTCGAGAGGGCCTTTGCTAAATCTGGAAGGTTAAGGCCTCCTGGGGCTGGCAGGAATCAAATTCAGAGCAGTCTTTCCTCCCCCAGGACCACTCACTCCTGCCTTGTAAGAAGCTGGCCCTGGGACTTCCCTGGCAGTCCAGTGATTAAAACTACACACGTCCAAGGCAGGGGGCACGGGTTCGATCCCTGGTCGGGGAACTAAGATTCTGCAAGCCGCCACTGAGCAGCCAGATGTGATGATGTTTTCAACACAAGCCACAATTCAGGAGTTTTCCTGAGGGAAAACTTTACAGTTTTGGCTACAGATTCCAGATCTATTTCTAAAAGCACCCTGCAGGCTAGACAAATCTGACTGAGGGTGACTGGGGGTGACTTTGACCCAGGGGTCCCAGAAATGTCAGAGGGAGGCGGCACTGCACTGTGGCAGGAACCCCAAGCTTGGCTGCGGGGCCTGGACTTTGCAACTGTATCGTCAGCATCACCTTGCATGGAGCACCCGCTGAGCTGGGCCCATTTTACAGATGGGGAGACTGAGGCTGGGGGAAGGCAGTGGGGCTTGCTCCAGGTGGAGGAGGCCGGACCAGGACCCAGGATTCTTGACTCCAGCTTGTGTGGTTCCCTCATTCAGAGGTGGGGAGGTCACTTGTGCAAAGTATTGGCACCAATTGTGTGTCCTGCTCTGAGCTGGCCATTCCAAACCCGTCATCATCCCGTCTGATCCGTCGGCCTCTTGGGGAAGTGGGCATACTCATCCCTATTTCTTGGAGGACTGAGGTGCAGCTCAGAGGGGAGACCTCACAGAATTTGAACCCAGGTCTGCCTGCTTTCAAAGCCCATGCTATCAATAGGTGCATGCTGAAAAATTATTTTTTAATCATAGAAGGAAACAATTCTTTAAAAATTCAGATGTCACAAATAGATAAAGTAAAATGCAATAGACCTTCTCTCTCCTCTTACGTCATGATTCCACTCCCCAAGGCTAACAATCGGTATGTATCAATTTAATGGGTATGTTTCCCGAGAGCCTCAACTAACCTGATATACTAAGAACCTCGCTGGTGGATTCTGAGTAATTATGGGAACAAGCCCTGAAGTCTAGCTGCCTGGGTAGGAATCTGTTTCCACCCACATCTTAGCTGTGTGGCCTTGGACGAGTTACTGATCCCGTGGGCCTCAGTCTCCTCATCTGTATAAGGGGGATAACAATAGGACTTACCTCATAGGGTTAAGGCATAAGCCAGTTAATACCCATAAGGTGCATAGAACAGTGCCTTGGATGTAGTAAGTGCTATATAAACGTCAGTTCTTAGGAATACATCCTGAAGGTCCCCACTTCCTTCCCACAAACCAAAACAACCCAGGAGGAACCACACCTGCCAGCTGGCTTTGTTGTCTGAGCGGAGGTTTCGGTGGGTCTGCAGATCACAACTCACCCCAGGTGGGACTTTCAGGGAGCTGAGGACTGAAAAGGGGCCGACAGCTGCCTGCCATCTCTTCGTCTCTCCCTCCTGGGATGCCCTGTCCTGCTTACAAATGATGCTTGTCACTGCTCCCTAAATGATGGCCTGTGACAAGCACTTGGGGACCTTGCTTCCAATCGCTCATGCATTCATCCAGGCATCGAATATGTGCCAGGCACTGTGCCAGGTGCTGGGCCCACAGGGTGCCCAAGATGTAGGCTCCTGGACCTCACGGAGCTCACAGTCTGGTCAGAGCTGCCAGGAGGAAGATAAGACAGGGGATGTGACCATCCAGGGGGAAGGATGGTCAGGGAGGACCTCTCTCAGGAGGTGACTGATGAGCTGAGATTGGAAGGAGGTGGAAGAGGCAGAATGTGACTGTCTGGGGGAAGAGCTGAAGGAACAGCAAGTGCAAAGGCCCTGGGGCAGGAAGGAGCTTGGTGTGTTGGAGGACCAGATGGAAGGCCCAGGTAGTTGTACCCTGGAGGGCGAGGGGAGGGAGTAGAAGATGAAGCTGGATTGAGGAGGGCCTTGAAGGCCAAGGTTAGGAACTTGGGTTTTATTCTGGATGTGATAAGAAGTAGCTACAAGAGGGTTTTAAGCCAGGGAGTGACACAGTCTGATTTATGTCTCTAAAGATTGCACATTGAATGTCGCCCCTACCAAGGCAGGAAAATTATCCCCTTTTTTTGTGGGGGGCAGGGCTGTGCCATGTGGTTTGTGGGATCTTAGTTCCCCAAACAGGGATTGAACCTGGGCCCTCAGCAGTGAAAAGACGGAGCCCTCACCACCGGACTGCCAAGGAATTCCCAGAATCATCCCCATTTTAGAGGTGAGGAAGCAGAGGCTCCGAGAATCTGGGTCTCTTGCCCAAGATCTCACAGAAGGGACATCTCACAGCCAAGATCCCAACCTGCGCTGCCCTTGGGAGGGGTGTAAATTAAAAGTGCTCACAAACACCGGCTCAGAACACTTGGTTCAAATCCCAGCTCTGCCGCTTCCTAGCTACGTCCTGGGCAAGCCTCTTACCCTCTCTGGGCCTCGGTTTCCTCATCAGTAGAAGGGGATGCTGGGAATTCCCTGGTGGTCCAGTGGTTAGGACTTGGTGTTTTCACTGCCGGGGTCCAGGTTCCCTCCCGGGTTGGGGAACTAAGATCCCTCAAGCCTTGCGGCACAACCGAAAAACAAAACAACAAAAAAGAAGGGGATGCTGATAATAGTACCTCCCTCATGGGGTCATCGTGGGGATTAAACGAGAGAATACAGGTGGGGCAGGAAAGCGGTGTCTGGCACACAGTGAGTGCCCGGCAGGCGTTGTGGTACCTGTCGCCCACTCTCCAACATCACTGCACCTGTAGCCACAAGGTCCACCGTCCTCACCCTTCTCTTCTGCCCTGTCCCCTCCCGCCTCGTCCTGCCCTCTGCTCCCACGCCCCGGCCTCCCCGCAGATCCTCTGGACCTTCTCCATCTACCTGGAGTCCGTGGCCATCCTGCCGCAGCTGTTCATGGTGAGCAAGACGGGCGAAGCGGAGACCATCACCAGCCACTACTTGTTTGCGCTGGGGGTCTACCGCACGCTCTATCTCTTCAACTGGATCTGGCGCTACCACTTCGAAGGCTTCTTCGACCTCATCGCCATCGTGGCAGGCCTGGTCCAGACGGTCCTCTACTGTGATTTCTTCTACCTCTACATCACCAAAGGTAGCCAGCGTGGGGGGCCGGCCGGTAGGGAGCCTGCTCCTTCCCCAGCTCCCCCCCTCCCTGGGGCCCCAGCTTCATCTCCCCAGCCCTGTATCCCTCGAGGGGAGACAGGACAAAGAGAGGGGCAGGCCGGGGTGGCCTCTGACTTTTCCTCTCTTGGAATGTGTCCTAAGCCCTCCTCCTGCCCCAAGGTTCCATATCCAAAGTCTTTCAGTCTCACGCCCGTAACAGATCCAGAATTCCCGTCTCCTAGGCCCCAGCAGCGTTCAGAGAAGGGAGGGCCTCCTCTCTGCTCATGGACCTCTGTCCTTACCCTCAGGGACTCAGGCCCACCAAGATTCATTCATTCATTCAACCAACAAATTTATGGAGCACTGTCTATGTCCCTGGCCGGGGCTAGGCTCTGGGGATACGAGCTTAGGAGAAAAGATGGACAAGCCCCTCCCCTCCCTTTGTATTGTAGTCGGGGGAGGTGGTGAATAAACAAGAGAGATGATTGCTGACAGTGAGAAGGGCAGTGACAGAAAGGAACCAGGGATGTGTTGGTGAACAATGGTGGAGGGTGAGGGGGTTACTTTACGTGGAGAGGGTGTGGTCGGGGGGAGGCCTTTTAGAGACGATGATCAAAGCAAAGACCTTGGAAGTTCAGTTAGTCAGTGTGAAGGGAAGAGGAGACAGGACAGAGGCCTGAAGGCAGCCACGCCCCCTGAGGATTAAGGCTGGGAGGGCAGAAGCGGGTGGTCTCGCCCAGCCAGCCCTGCCAGGCCCTCTGACCCCAGCGCCCCCCGAGAGCCAAGGCCTCCAGCCCTTCCAGGATGGAAGGGGAGCAGCCAGCATTAGGGGAAATAGGGCCTCCTCCGGGGCTCCATGGCTCAGCCCCTAGGCCGGGAGCCTGGTCCCCGGCCCCACCCACAGCTGATAATCCGAGTCCTGGGGCTGCCCCTCCTGCATCTCTGCCCAGCCCAGCATCCAAGCCCCTGCTGTGGGCGTGGGAGGCTGTCCCCTCCACGAGGGACCCCTTGGTCACGCCCACCCCCCTTTCTCTCCCCCCAGTCCTCAAGGGGAAGAAGCTGAGTTTGCCGGCGTAGCCCTGGTCCTCGCCATCCCTCTCCGGGGCAGCTGCGAGAGGCAGAGGAAGGCGACGAAAGACGAAGAGCCTTCCCATCCAGGGGAACTTTTTTAAGAACCCACCTCTCGGTACTCCCCAGCCCTGCTCCTGCCAGGTTTCAGGGGGCAGTGGAGGACCCAAGTCTTGGGGCAGCTCAGGACCTGGGCTGTTTGTAGTTTTTTTGCCTTTTAGAGAAAAAAAAAAAAATCTTTCCACTATTTAGGTTTTGATTCTGATGACTCCTTTCTTTTCTACTCTCTGGCCCCAATTTTTATAAACTGTTTTCGAGTGTCCTGTGGGGCACGGCAGGGTTGGAGATCTTTTCCCTCCCCCGAGCCCCCTGGCTTCCTTCTGGATCCTAACCCATCAGCCCCACTGGTTGCCAAACACTAATCTGCCGACAGCCGCCTGCCAGACCTCCCACCGTTGTCAAGGACACAACCTCCCATCCGCCCCCCAAACTTCTGCACTGGGGAGAGGGAAGAGGGGAGGGAAGTTCTCCCCTGATTTTTCATAATAATTTTTTCCAGAGTTTGGGTTTTTTGGTCACGTCCTTGTTTTTTGGCAATTTAGGGGCGCATGGGAAGGGGGTTGGCCCAAGGGTCACCGTGGCTCTATGGCCATGTTTTTGTACAGAATTGACGGTTGATTCTTTGTTCTCTTGAAATAAACTGAGGAAAACGATGCCTCTCTTTGGCTGCTCCTTGCCCTCTCTCTGGCGTTTGTGGGGTCCGCCCGGCACCCCGGCCCCTCTCTCTGCCTCTGCTTTATCCCGTCTGCCATCTGCAGGCGATCCAGGCCTGAGAGGAGCAGGGAGATGAGAAACTGGGCTTCCTGAGACTCTGAGCTGCACCCTGACTCCTCATGACTCCACCAGGGAAGAGGTTGTGGAGGAAAAAAATCTCGAAGATTCTTCTTATCTTGGCACAGAACTTCCCTGACAGTTCTCCCTAGAGAGCCTTTAAAAACCAGATTTACACATTAAAATCGGGATTTCTGGCTTCTCTTGAAAAGAACCCCATGAGTCTGACAATGCCAGGTCCTCGTGTCTGGGTAGCAGCAGATGGCTGGAGTGAATGGCTGGGACGTGAACTTCCCCTCCCTCCATCACCAAGTCCCCAGGACTTGGCTGAGGGCTTGATACCATCTCTTACTGGGCTGACGCTGTTGTTCTGTGGTTTTGTGAAGTTCAAAGGAAAGTCAAATCTTTTCCATGTTTCCCTCCAGATTGGCTTCACACCTGGCCTGTTTCCTTCACTTGGTTTACTTGCTTGGCCCTTGTAACCTTTTGGAGTTTTGCCCCCTGATTTCGCCAAATGCCCTAGATGTCTGCTGAGACTTTCCTTAGCCGCCTCCAGTTCTGCCGTAGGATGGCTCTGGAAGCTTCAGGAGGCAGGTAGCTGGTGTTTCCGAGCGTCTCATAAGCGCCAGGCAATGTGCGTTACACGGGTGAGCTCGTGGGACCCTCAGAGCACCCTCACTTTGTTGCGGAGGAAGTCGAGGCTTAGCCGGGTGAGCCACAGGGGTGGGGTTGGTACCCTGGCTTTCTGCTGCTGGATCCTGTATGTTTAGCCACTGCTGTGGGGTTTTTCAAAGGTTTTTTTTCTTTCTTTCTTGTAAGCTAAGCCAACGGACCTTCTGTTTAGAGGAATTTGTCCAGAAGCCTCATATGGAAAATGCAGGAGCAGGGCTGCCTGGGTTGATTTCAGGGTCGGGAGGGGGCACCTCTTTGAACGCAGCCCTCAAACCATCAATCTAAATCTGGTCCAAGTCTCTAGTTTGACAGCCAGCCCCGCTCAGGACCAGAGAGATTCAGTGACACGTTCCAGGTGATCCAGCTAGTGACAGAGCGAGGACCAGAGCTCTGGGTCCTCCCGTTTGCCATGCCGGAACCCTGCCCACTCCACCGCATGGCTGCCGTTTCCTCCAGTGCCCACAGGGACCACGGCCTACTTCTTTCTGCACCCTGAGCACTGCCACACAGGAAACCCAAAAAGGGGACCACGGAGCCCACATTTGCCTCCCCACAACTCACACTGCTTTTCCCAGTTTGTAAATGAACGCTCTGCAGCCACTGTGGCCCCTGTGTGGGTGTGTTTGGTTTGGCCAGCCTAACATTAAGCTTTTTTTTTTTGTATTCCTTGCCAACTAATTCCACATAAAAAGAAACGGATGTCCGGTTGTTCTAGAAAAACTAGAAGGTTCTAGAGCGGCACTATCCAATACAGTGACCATTAGCACTTGAGATGTGCTGTTCTTGTAAAACAGGCGCAGGATTTCAAAAACTTAGTGCAGTAGGATGTAAGCTACCTGGCTAGTAATTTTTTATACTGATGACATGTTGAAATGATCATATTTTGGATATACTGGGTTAAATAAAATATATGAAAATTCATTTCACTTGTTTCATTCTACTTTTCTTCACGTGGCCAGCTGGTAAGTTTAAATACTGCCCCCCCATGGCTCACACTTTGTTTCCATTGGACAGTGCTGCTCTATAATTTTTTTTTTTTTTGGCTGCATCGTGGCATGTGGGATCTTAGTTCCCCAACCAGGGATCGAACCTGTGCCCCCTGCAGTGGAAGCGTGGAGTCCTAACCGCCAGACCACTAGGAAAGTCCTGGACAGCGCTGCTCTGGACACCCCCGGGCTGTGGTACTGAACGCTGGGTGCTGAGTGAAGGCTGCCCCTTCCCAGGCTCGGCCCCTGCCCCCCCACTTGCTTCATGGGTACTTCACCCACTGGAGTGACCTGCTGGGTCCCTGCAGGCAGGAGCGTTTTGTGGCCCAAGCACGAGTCTCCGATTAGTTTCGGGGCTCCCTAAGACAAGCTTTCAAATATTTGAAGACAAGGATCTCCCCTGACCTCAGTCATGGACTTGCCATCCCCTGTTCCTTTAACCACTCCTCCCACCGCATGGGTCTGAGTGGGTCCCTTGTCAGCTGGGGTGAGTTAAAGGATGTGGGCCCTGGAGACAGGGCCAGTCCCAGTGTTGGCCCTCGTTCTCCTTAGAGCCCTCTCCACGGGCGGAAGCATCTTGTCTCTGAACTTGAGCTTCCTCAGCTGTACAGTGGGGCACCTCGTGCCTCCCTCCCGTGGCCAGTGCAAGGAGTAAAGGGCTCGCTGTGTCACAGGCCTGAAAAAAGAGTTTCCCTCCCGTCGCCGCCCCTAGCTATCAAGGTGGCACCCAGAGGGAGAGTCCAGGAGGTGGATTGGAAGTGGGACCCGCTACAGAAACCCCTGAGGAGACCCCATAGGATTTCCCCCCTCCCCATGGCACTCGAGGGACCGGAGAGAAACAGATATGAGAAGGACAGAGGGCAGTTTTCAGAAACCCTTCTGGAGGGAGGAGTCTCTCTTTACTGGTGTGGATGAGGCTGTCTAGGTGTCGGGCATCATAGTGAGGCGGGGGGCCTTCGGAGTGGTCAGATGGGGGGACAGGGCGGAGCTGGTGTAGCTCAGGCTGTGGGGACCGGTGGTGGGCGTGTTGACGGGGCTGGTGGCGGACAGCGGGGAGAGAGAGGTCACCACCACGCCGCCGTCGTCCAGGGAGCGCTTGTAGGGGACTGGAGCATCATTTCGGAGGTCCTGGAGGGCCAGGTAGGCCTGGAGTATCTGTGGGCAGAGGAGGGCGAGCTGGAGGCTGGCTTGGGTGGGGTCGGCCCAGGTGGGAGCTGTGCCACAGCTCACTGGATGATGCCCACACTGGGCTGAGTCTGCTGGGAGGAAGGGGCGCCTTCTTCCCTCTTTGCCCAAAGTCACAAAAGGGGCTTGCGGAGGTCCTGGGGAGCTGGGTGGAAGGTTCTAGCCCTCTTAACTCACACCACGCCGCCCTGCAGGGAGGAGGCTCCTCACCCAGACGAGGATGGAGAAGAAAGCGAAGGTGATGGCGGCCTTGACACTGCTGCTCCCCAGGAGGAACTGTCTGGGCGGCGAATGCTGCCACTGGTTGGCCAGGAAGCAGAATCCCACGAACCAAATGCCTGCCCAGAGGGCTGGGGGGTCGAGGGAGAGAAGAGGGGCGGGGTGGGGTGGGAGGGGCGTGAGTTGGGGAGAGAGCGCTCAGGAAGGGTGGCTGGGGCCTCGGGTCTTGCCGTGGCCTCCCCCTCCCAGCCGGCCGCAAAACAACCCCTGGAGTGGGGTGTGCCGTCCACTACGGGGCTCGCCAGCCACTTGCAGCTTTTTATGTTTCACTCGATCAAAAATTCCAATCGATTAAAATAGAATTTAAAAAAATTCTGCCCCTTGGTGGCACTGGCCACACTTCAAGTGCTCGGCGGCCACACGTGGCCCGTGGCTCCCGTGTTGGGGAGTCCAGGCACAGAACATTCCTGTCCTCACAGAACCTTCTCTTGGACAGCGCTGGACTCGGTGACCTTTAGGGGCCCTCCCAGCCCTAAGTTGCTGGAACTGGGCAGGTGCAGAAAAGGAGAGGAAGGAGCCTGGGGCCTGAGGAAAAGGAACGAGCATTTATTTGGCACTTACTGTGTGCCGGGCTCTATCTAGGGTGCTCGGCATTGGTGAGGAGGCCAGGCCTGGCTTGGAAGCCTGGGTCTGCCACTCGGCAGCCATTACACAACCTCCTCAAGCCTCAGTTTCCTCCTCTGTGAAATAGGAATCTGAACAGGACTTCCCTCCTTGGGTGGTTCTGAGGAAGAAATGAGAGAGCCACGGGGAGCTCTTGAAGCGGTGCCTGACACAGGGGATATGCCTGGTAAATATCAACATCACTGCAGGAGTCCTTTCTCGAGCTTCATCCTCAGAAAAACCCTGAAGGTGGGAGTTTTCATCCCAGCTTCTACAGAAGCTCAGAGAGGGGAGAAAACCCACACACTGAGGAGGCACCAGAGGTGAGATTTCAAACCTGGGTCTGTCTGACTCTGCGCTCTGCACCCAACCGCTGGCCACTGCCACTGGTGGCTTTTCAACAAAGGTTGTGAAGAAGGGAGGTGAATGCGAGGAAAAAGCTGGGCAGGAGAGAGGCTTCTAGAATTAGTCTGGGGGTCAGAAGAGATGACCCTTACCCTGAGTCTAAGGGATGGGCAATGATTCCCCGGGAGGAAACAGCGGGCGCAGAAGAGCTTTGAGAAGTGAGGGGCAAAGCTTTGGGTCACGTGTGGAGGACGGTCGGGGCCGGCTGGGTGGTCAAGGGCAGTGCCCGGGGGGCTCACCGGCCAGGATGAAGTCCAGGAGCTGGAAGGCCGTCTTGAAGCGGCTGGTGGTGGTGCGGCCCTCATGGGCGTCCAGGGCGAGGAAGGCCAGGCAGCTGAGGAAGGCCAGGAGGCCAGCTCCCACAGCGAAGCTGCAGCCCGCGTTGTTGCTGTTGAGGACGCAGCGGAGCTGCGAAGAGTTGGTCTTGTTCTGGTAGCCGTCAGTCAGCACGGAGGAGAAGACGATGAGGGAGAAGACCTGTGGGTGCGGGATGGGGGTCCCCAGGGGCCGGAGCAGAGCTCAGCGTCTCCCCAGACCGGCTCATCCTCCCGGGCGGGTCCCCATCACTGGGCGTGGGGGCCCTGCCGTGCACCCTCCCGGTGGTTCTGACCCCTCCCTCCCGGTCACATCCTCAGAGCTTCCCAGAGCCATCCTCCCGCTGCCCCTCGGCCCCTCTCCTCCATCCCAGCTCAGGCCTCATCCTCCCCACTGGGCCCTTGCCCCAGCCTCTTCCCCGGCCTCCCTGCCTCCAAGTCTCCCCACACGGCCCCACAGGGGCTCTTTCCACACCCTGCCCCTCCCAGCTCCCAGCCCCACACCCCATGACTCCCCAGCACCCCCAGGACAGAGTCCCAGCCCCTCATCTCCCCCCCACTCACCCCTGCCTCGCTCACGCTCACCTTCTGCCCCCAAACCCAAGTACCAATATGAAATGCACCGTGCCCGGGATTCGGGAAGAGAGGGCAATAAGTATCTCTGCCTTCAAGTCTTTCCCTCTGGCAGCCACTTCTTCCTCCTCTCTCCCAGCTCCATTAATTCCTCTCCATTTTAAAAAAGGAATTTGTGAAATATTCCAAACGTACAGAGAGAAGTGTAATAAACACTCAGTACCTAATGAACATTCACCTTTTGCTTCAAGGCTTTTTTTTTTTTTTTTTAATATATTTTGTTTTGGCCACGCCACACAGCTTGTGGGATCTCAGTTCCCCAACCAGGGATCAAACCTGGGCCACGGCAGTGAAAGAGCTGAATTCTAACCACTAGGCCACCAGGGAACTCCCAAGGCTTTTTTTTTTTTAAAGCAAATACAGCCTGGGACTTCCTTGGCAGTCCAGTGGTGACTCCGCACTTCCACTGCAGGGGGCACGGGTTTGATCCCTGGTTGGGGAACTAGGATCCCACATGCCACACGGCACAGCCCAAAAAAAAAAAAAAAAAAAAAAAGCAAATGCGGGGCTTCCCTGGTGGCACAGTGGTTAAGAATCCGCCTGCCAATGCAGGGGACACGGGTTCGAGCCCTGGTCCGGGAAGATCCCACATGCCGTGGAGTAACTAAGCCTGTGCGCCACAACTACTGAGCCCGTGTGCCACAACTACTGACTGAAGCCTGTGCGCCTAGAGCCCAGGCTCCGCAACAAGAGAAGATGTTGCAATGAGAAGCCTGCGACTGCAATGAAGAGTAGCCCCTGCTCTCCACAACTAGAGAAACTAGGTATTCGCACACAGCAACGAAGACCCAACACAGCCAAAAATAAATAAATAAAATTAAAAAAAAAAAAAGCAAATGCAGCCTCACCGATATGCTAGCCCTGTCACCTTTGTCTGTGCACACACTGCACATAGCACACGGGGGTACCACTGTCCACCTGACCCTGTTCATTTATGAAACCACCGATGTACTCCACAAGCACTAGCCTGTGTCATCCTTACAACCACCCTAGGATGTGGGCACTATTAACACCCTCGTTTTTTTAGATAATGGAGCTGAGGCACACAGAGGGTGAAGAGTGGCCCAAAGTCAGTCAGCTAGTGACAGGCAGTGCCTGGATTTGAACCCAAGTCGTCTGGCTCCTGAGTCTGCTTTAACCCCTGCTGTATATGCTGCCACCGGCTGGACCAGAAGCCCCGAGGGCAGAGGTTCCCATCAATGAGATTCAGTGACGATCTGAAGCCCCAGCGATTTGTCCCAGATGGTCACAATGCAGCGTGGCAGGGGCCACACCAGATATGGAAGGAACTGGTGTGTATGTGATGGGGGTGGGAGCTGGTCCAGGAGGGCTTTCTGGATGCGGTGAGGTCTGTAAGGAATGCTGCAGGGTGAGAAAGGCTATGGAGTGGGATCTTGTCTGGGGGTCAGTAGGGAGCCATGGAATGGCTGAGAGCAGGGGAGGGGCAGGGTCAGCTCCGGGTGTATGAAGAGCCCTGTGGGGCCATGCAGAGGTGGACTGGAGTGAGTGAGACTGGAGGCTGGGAGTCTGGGGAGGAGGCTGGGGCCTACGCTCAGGGAGAGAGTCAAGGTTTGAGCAGGAACTGAAGTCAGGGGGCCGGATTTAGGAAGAAGTAAGGTGAGACCTGAACTGCACCTTAAAGAATGGGGAGTTTTGGGGAGTGATAAATTGGGAGTTTGGGATTGGCATATACACACTACTGTATATAAAATAGATAATAAGGACCTATTGTATAGCACAGGGAACTCTACTCAATAGACTGTAATGGCCTATATGGGAAAAGAATCTAAAAAAGAGTGGATATATGTACAGGTATAACTGATTCATTTTGCTGTACACCTGAAACTAAGACAACAGCAACTATAATCAATTATACTCCAATAAAACTTAAAAAAAAAAAAAGAATGAGGAGTTTCGCAGGCAGACAGGAGGAAGGGCATTCCAGGCAGGCGAAACCATGTGTGCGAATGCCAGATGCTGCAGAGGGAAGCTCCTGCAGGGGCTGGAGACAAATCTCATCTGAGGGGTCTGCTATGAGGTGAGGCTGGAAACACAGGGACCAGACCCTCTGAGGCCTTGAACACCACACCGAGGGGCCTGGACTTGGGAGCCCTGGCAAAAATTAATTTTCTAGCTTGGACTTAATTTTATGCATGGAAGGGCTCTGAGCAGAGGATGGCCAGCGTCAGACAGGGAGTTAGAGAAAATCTCCCTGGTCATGATGGATGGGAGGGCCCAGGCAGAAAGGGTGAGGCCAGGGCTCTGGGGAAGCCAGTGATATTTAGGACGCAACATTGGACTTGGTGATTGATTGGATGTGGTAGTGTTGGGGACAGGAGGGAGGGGAGGAGACAAGGGGAAGGTAATTCATTAGAATTTGAATTCCTCCTGGACAGGGTGCATGTGGGCCCCTTCTCTCTACAACCAGCACCCAGCACCAGACTGGACCTCTGCAAATGTGTTGAAAGAGTGAATGACTTTGGCCCATCTTTTTTGCTCCTGCGCTGCCCTTCAGAGTGGGGACGGGAGAGGCAGAGGATGCACCCCTAAACTCTACAGCCTCTGTCCATTCTCTTCTCTCCTTTGCCTTAATTGCCTTCTCTGAATAAAAAGAACAGATAATAATAATAATAATGACTAGTCCCTCTTTTTGTCCAGCACTTTAGCATTAAGGGAGGGTATTCACATCCGTTCCATTTCAGGGCTGCAGCACTGAGTCTGCAGAAGGGGAGCGTCTTGCCCTGCTGGTCCGAGGCAGAGCCAGGTCAAGGACGGGAAGGCCCATTGATCATTTTTGAGCCCGGATTCATTTTACCTGCGCCCCCTCCCTGCAGCCCCGGGGGCCCCGCGTGGTCGCGGTTACTAAGCCATCGCCTTTTCACAGGTGATAAATCGAAAGCCGTGACTGTGCAGTGGAAAGAGCCAGCCGCATCTGACTCCGACAGCTGTGTGGCTGGCCTTGGGCAAATTGCTCACCTCTTGGAGCCTCAGTTTCCCAGTCTGTCTCTGTGCTGCAAAGACGCGGACGCCTGGCCCTGATGGCAGTTCTCATGACTGGCCAGAGAGGGGAAGCGTCCTCTCAAGGTTAGTCATGGGGGGAGGGGGTTGGAATCCAGCCCCCCTGACTTCCAGGCCCGCGGGCTGTCTGTCCACTGACCCAAAAAACCTTGGACAAGCAAGAAGGGGGCTTGGCTGGACCAGAGGGACCCTAAGCCTCTGAAGCCCGAGGCAGACCTCCTTCCACACCCCTCCTGGCCTGTCCCCAGGGAGGGAGCAAAGATTCATTAATTATAGCACCAGCTGGCAGGCAGCCGTGAGAAGGACAAGGATGGGAGGACCAGCTGCCCGGAGACTCCCTGCCGAGGAACTGGGCCAGGGGGGAAGGAGGAGAGGGCGGGCGGGAGGGAGGAGGGAGGTGGCAGGCGAAGTCCGTGACTGAAACGTCTGGCACAGTCGGAGGCCCTTCCCCCCAGCCCTTCCCCACTCCCTTCTCCCTCGCCACCCGCCCCTCCTTCTGAAGCATCGGAAGCCAAGCCCGTGCATCCTTCTGACTCGCTCTCCAGCTGGGTGACGTCCTTGGGCAAGTCGCTCAACCTCTGTGAGCCTCAGTTTCCCCTTGGGTCCAACAGGTGTAATGATGCTCACGCCATAGGGTCGTGGTGAGGAGCTGAAGAGCGAGGCCAGCGAGGGACTTGGAACTGGGATGTGGAATGCGTTTTTCACCTCTTCCTTTGGGTGAGAACGACGATGGACACGAGTCCCCACCACCCTATGGCCCCCAAACCCATCCTTCTCTCCTCGATCACAAGTTGGTCCCAATAATAATCGCTATCGAAGGAAAGATGGCTACTTGCCAGGCGCACAGTAATCAGTTTAGGGGCCTTGATTTCATTTTCACACACAGTCTTTCCTGGTGAGCGGGAAGGACTATACATAGGAGGGTGTGGAGGTTCAGACAAATCAAGTCACTTGCTCAAGGTCACACAGACCTGGGGTCACCGGGGAAGTTATCAAATAAAACGGGGCACTTTTGAGAATCAAAGGAGGTGCTGCTGATAATTATGCCAGGACCAACCCAGGCAAGCAGGGCAGGATGTCGCTCTACATGGAGACCATGTGGTCGAACCAGGATTCTCGGTCAGGCCGGATCGATCCTTCTGGAATAGGACCCTGCATTCAATCCCGGGCATCCCACCTACTCTCCTGACCCCTGACCCTCTCCTGATCTCATCATCTCCCTGGGCCTCGGTTCCCAACTCTGTCAGAGGAGTGCCGTGGAGGCTGCACAGCGTAAAGCCCACAGTCACAGCTTTAACTCCTCAAGCACTGAGGTCCAGAGAGGAGCAGTGATCGGCTCAAGGTCACACAGCAAAGTCGGGGGCTGAATGAGGATCTGACCCCAGGTGTCTTGACTCTTCGCGAATGTGGTAATGATGAAACGAATGCAGGTAAATCCCTTGCTTGGCACTGTGCCTGGCCATAGTGACCACCTACCCTCTGGCATCTTAGGTCTACATTACATATTCTTATTCTCTTCCTACCTCTGTGCAGCTTTCCCCCCAGAGGCCCCAGCCCCTGCTCCTCTCCTGGTCCCTTGTCTGAGAGGTGGAAATGAATGGGCTCTGGCATCTCACAGACCCCAGTCTGATTCCCTGCCTCTTACTGTGTGACCTTAGCCAACGCTGTCCAATGGAACCTTCCACCATGATGGAAATGTTCTAGATCCTTACTGTCCAATATGAGAGCCGCCAGGCTGAAATGTGGCCACTGTGACTGAGGAATGATTTCTTTCTTTTTTTTTTTTTGGACGTACCATGCAGCTTGTGGGATCTTAGTTTCTCCACCAGGGATCGAACCTGGGCCGCCTGCAGTGGAAGTGCGGAATCCTAACCACTGGACTGCCAGGGAATTCCCTGAATATTTTATTTTATTTAGTTTAGATTAGAATAGCCACATGTGGCTTGTGGTTACCAAATCGGACAGCACAGCCTTAAAAAAATTATTTAACTTTCTCTGATCCTCAGTTTTCTTCTCTCAAAAATGGGGCTCCACAGCACCCCCTTTGCAGGGTTGTTTCTTCCCATGAGAGTTAATAAGTGCTCAGAATAGCGCAGGGCCTACAGTTAGATGCTCAGTAAAGGGTGACTTCCGTTATGAGCTCCCTTTGGCTTCATTTTCCCCATCTAACCCCTTCTTCCCCCCCCCCACTCTCTCTGCACTGGGTCTGGGAGGTGAGACACCTGCTTCCTGTCACCCACGGGGCAGCCAGGCTACAGGAGGGCCTCACCCCTGCCAAGCTCCGCGCGATCGTCTTTGGCCTCTTGAGAAACTGCACGGCTTCACTGTTGGCCAGGTCCTGGAGGCTTTCTGGGATGTGCATGCCTGCTGTTCTGCTGCCCAGGCCCTGGGAGGCCGGAGCAGTAATGCTGGGCGCTGCCTGCTGGGCACTACCGTCCAGAGGCTCTAGGCCCACCCCGGGGCTCAGCTGCTGCAAGACAAGAGGGATGGAGGGGGGATGGTTAGGGTCCAAGGTGCGGGGTAAAGGGGCTGCCAGGGGTCCCAGGAGTAGGGGGCAGGGGATGGGAGGGTCCTTGTAGTCCCAGGATGGGGTTATATAGGGTGAGGGTTCTTAGGAGTCGGTGCATGGGTGAAGGAGATGCTGGGGTAGGGGTCCTAGAGATCGGGGCGCAGGATGAGAGGGTCCCATGAATTGGGGTGCCGGGGGAGGGGGCTTCTGCGAATTCTAGAGGTAGGGGCACAGGGTGAGGGAGCTGCTGGGGTCCCAGGAGTCAGGAATGCAGGCTGAGGAGGGCCCCAGAGGTGGAGGTGCAGAGTGGGGAGATGCCTGCCAGGCTAGGGAGGAGAGGGGAGAAGGCAGGATACTGGGGTGATGCCCTGACACAGGAGCCAGAGGGCCCATTTTAAGGACTGTGTTAATGGGATTTTCAAGGGACTAGGGGTGCTGGAATGGCGAACAGAACCCCGGGGACGTCTGAAACAGGGGGATCCCTTTCAGGCTTTGGGGTGACAGCACCCGTAGTGTAGACCCCAAGCAGCTCAGGGTAGATTTTAGGCTGTCCTCGTGATTGCGGGTGATTGCCTTAGAATCAGGGCCTCCCCTTAGAGTTCAGGTCCATCTTCATAAAAGTGCATTTCCTCAAGTCGGGGGTCTGGACCTCAGATGTGTAGGGAACATGGGCTCGGAACTCAGCTGCCCCCTCAGAATGAGGAGGCCGTGCCCCTGGCACTAAGCTACCTTCAGAGAATCGGGGTCTTCCCTTTAAGGACGTGGAATGGGGGTGGTGACACTTGGGGGTGATGCTGCCTGACAAAGGGTCACCCCTACTCTGGAGGCCGGGTCAACGTCACCTGGAGGACCGCTCTTCCTTCCGCCCACCTTCCCCTCCTGGTCGTGGCACCACCTCAGCCTTCTCTTGGTTCCTCTTTTTCCCGCCTTTTCGCTCCTTCTCTGCTGGAGCTGATTGGCTGAGCCAAAGCCCCGCCCCCTCTCTTTCCCCGCCCACTCTGGAGCTGACAGGAGCAGGGGCGTGGCCTCAGCGGACGTTGGGCCGCCCGCCGTTGGCAGGCAGCTCGCGGAAGCCCTGCACGGTCCCGGAAGTCCCGGGAGTCTGGCGCCCGCCCCGCCCCTTTCCCTTTGAAGCTCTTGGACAAGGAGATACTTCTGCAGCGCATGCGCCGAGTCCAAGGAAAGCGAGTTGTGGAGCGAGGCAGGCAGATTGCGCGTGCGCAGTCGACACAGGGCGTTAGAAGAAGGAAATGGACCTCTCTCAATGACCTAGGCATTGCGCATGCGTCTTACTGCGGACTGAAGCCGAAACTCGAAGGCCCAGGACGCTTTTCTGCACATGCGCAGGAGGCTCAATGACAGTTGAACGTTGGCTAAGGTGAGGGAAAGGGTGAAGGATTGCCTAGCCGGGGATGGGCGGCCCTGCACCCCTATGTAGCCTTCCGAGCATATCCTATGCGCTTAAGATCCACCTGCCGCCTAGACCCCGCAGAGACTAGTTGTGCCACCACAGGGCTTCTGGGACCGCAATACGCTCCAGGACTTGAAGACCTCTGACCCCTGCCTAGGACTCAGGCCAACTGAGCACTGTGGGAGGGGACGCACAGCAAGGGCCTACGAGGCGGGCGGATGGGCTCTGAGCCCTTACTGGGGTAGAAACGGCCCCTGGAAGTTGGGACACGGAGGTGGAGAGGGCGCCTTTACCCCCAGATGACCATTGACTTATGCCCATTTCCCTCGTTTAGGCTGCGGGGAAAGGGTCTGGCCATGCTGCATGTGACCCGAGGGTTCTGGGGATCCAGGGTCCGAGTATGGCCCCTGTTGCCCGCGCTCCTCGACCACCCCCGGGCCCTGTCATCGCTGGCGGCCAAGATGGGGGAGTACCGCAAGATGTGGAACCTCACGGAACCCCGCAACTGGTCCCAGCAGTACCGCGAGCGGTTCATCCCGTTCTCCAAAGAGCAGCTGCTCCGCCTCCTGATAAAGGTACAGCCCGCCCCGGGTCCAAGAGCCTTGGAACTACGAATCCCGGCAGGCCTCGCGGCGGTACAGCCCTTCATGCTATAGAGGGCTGCCTTGGAGCCCCCTGGGAGTTGTAGTTCCTATTCCCTTTATAGGCCCAGGTGGGCGTGGAGTGAGTTGGAATGCAGGGGACTGACCTTTGAGATGCAGATAGGTGCCGCAGCAGTTCCGGACTCCAGCTTGTTCTGGGGGCTGGAACAAGCACTCACTGGGGCATGGTTTTTCCCTCTACAAAATGGGTATAATAATCATCCTCATCATTACTATTACTACTGCCTAATAATAATTATTATACCCACGAAGCTATAATTATAATATCACACAGAGCTCTTATATGGCACTGTGCTAAACATTTCCCACATATTATTGAATTATTGAACAACCCAATAAGAGAGGTACCACCATCATTCTCATTTTACAAATGAGGTAACTGAATCAGGAAAAGGTCAGTGACTCACCCAAGGTCATGACTAGTGGCCCAGATCTGACTCCACAGCAGGGCGGGGACAAGGGAAGGCAAGTAGCACTTGCTCGACCCTAACAGCTTACCCCACTGTTGCCATCATACTTGTGATTATCCTGTATTATCATTCATTCATTTAATAATTATTGATTAAACACCTGTATGGACTAAGTCCTGTGCTGGGCTTTATCCATACACAAAAGTATATGTACACACACATAAACACACGTGTATATATACGGACACACATAATCACATCACATTCTCACCATTGCTTTTTTGAGAAAGAGGGTATGATCCTCTGTTGCTGATAAGGAAACAGGCTCAGAGAAGTGATGACATTCACCCCGGGCACCGAGATAGGAAGCATAAAGAAGTGGTTAAGTATGTGTGCTCTGGAGTCAGATAGGCCTGGATTGTAGTCTCAGCTTTTCTTTATACAGACAGTGTAGCCCTCAGCAAGTGACTTCTCTGAATCTAAGTGTCCCCTCTGAATAATGAGGGTTATAATTCCATCAACCTCCTTGCATCCTCTAGAGGATGATATCATGCCAGCAAACAGCGCCTGGCACACAAATAAGGAGTGACTCCTGGCCAGTAAGTGTCAAAGCGGGAACCTGAACATCTAGCTCTTCAAGTCATCTGTTTTTCACTCTCTGGAGCTACCTCAGTTACTTGGCCAGTGAAATTGATCAACCCTTGTCCCTTCTAAAACACGCCCAAATCTTAAAGAGCCCAGAGCTCTGATTTTCTGTCTGGGTTGCCCAGGAAAGAATTCCTCCCCATGAGGAAGTAGGGAGAGGCCTAAAGAGAAGTTTTGCTTCCCGAGGTAACAGGAGTTCCATTCCAGTCCTGCGGAGAAGGCGGCTTTGGAGGAGTTCGTGGCCCACGTGAACTTTTGCACCTTGTTCCACTACCATCACATCCTGGCCCAGCTGCAGGTGAGGACAGGGCCCCTCTGGCCCTGTCATCCTTGTTTGCTTATCCATTCATTAAGCAAAAATTCTCTGAGGGCTTACTTGGAGCCTGGCCCTGTTCTAAGCACTGGCAATGCAGCAGTAAGCAGAAGAGATGAAGCCATGCAGCAGTAAGCAGAAGAGATGAAGCCATGCCCTTGTGGGAGTGACATTCCAATTGGGGAGATGATAAATCAATAATTGTAAAATATGATACCCAGGAGTTGTAAGTGCTATTGAAGGTGGAATAGAAAGGGACGAGAAGGGCACCTGTTTTAGACAGGGTGGTCAAGGAAGCCTTCTCTGAGGAGGTGACAGGTGAGTTAAGACCTGAGGGAAGCGATGCAGCGAGCCTCGTGGGTGTCTGGGGAAGGACATTCCAGGCAGAGCGAAAAGCAAGTGCAAAGGCCCTGAGGTGAGAGAGGGCCTGGAGTGTTGGGGGAATGGCAATGGGACCACTGGCTGGAGGGAGAGAGGGCAAGAGGTGAGAGCAGAGAAGGAGTGGGGGAAAATTGTGCCTGGCCTTGTGGGCCATGCAGAGGACTTGGCTTTTATGCTAAGTGAGCTGGGAGCCGCCGCAGGTGGGCTCTGAGCAGAGGAGGGTCATGAGCTGATTTGGGTGTCAATAGGATCCTTCTGGCTGCCATGTAGGGAAAAGACGGTCAGAGGCAGGGAGATCTATTAAAGAGTCTATTATGTTGTCCAAGTGAGAGATAATGGCAGCTCCCACAAGGGTAATAGCAGTGGAAGTGGTGAAAAGTGGTCAGACGTTGCTAATGGTCCGAAGGCATCAGCATTCAGCTGTGTGGGTGGGGCCTTGAGAGAGAGAGGAGTCAAGGGGGCCTCCAGCGGTTCAGGTCTGCTCCTCCCGAAGGATGCAGCTGCCACTTACTGAGACGTGGAAGACAGAGTCGGGGGCAGGAGACAGGTCTGTGGGGAAGATTGAGAGCTCAGTTTTGGACTCAGAAATTTGAGCTGCCTATTGGACAGCCCGGTAGAGAGAGGGACTTGAATGCCCACAGGCTGGAGGTCAAGGGAAGGGGCTGGGCTAAGAAATAACCCTGGAAGTATCTAGATGGTACTGCATGCAACCACCACAGGGATTAGTCCTGAGGAGTGAGTGCCAGTCCGGAGGTCGGGAAGGGGAACTGGAAGCAGTGAGGGGGCTGGACAAGGAGAAGTCAGAGAGAAGCCGAACTCCAGGAAACGGTGGAAGCCAAATTCTCAGCATCCTCCTCCTGCTCTCGGATCTTGTGTTGGGCATCTCCAGGACCACCCTCAGATTCACTGATTTTCACGAGGGGCTCACAGAGCTCAGTAAAGCTGTTATGCTCCCAGTACTAGTTTATTACAGCAAAAGGAGAACAGACAAAATCACAAAGGAAAAAGGCAAGGAGACGGGGTCCGGGAGAGACCAGGTGAGAGCTTCCAGTTGTCCTCTCCCAGCAGAGTCAGAGGAACAGTGCTTCGTTCTCTCATCAGTGGTGCATGACAACACGCAGGGTATCACCCACCAGGGAAGCTCACCTGAGCCTTGGTGTCCAGGGTTTTTATTGGTGGTTGGTCAGGCAGGCGTGGCTGACTGCCTACGTGGCTGATCTTAGTTACTTAGTCTCCGGCCCCTCCAGAGGTCACACTGCTACTTCATGACCCCACCATGAATCACATTGTTAGCACAGACTATCAGGTGTGGCCCAAGCCCCTGGTAAACCAAGATACTCCCATCAGGCAGGACAGTCCAAGGGCTTAGAGGTTCCCTCCCAGGAGCCCACCAGTTCTTTGGAATGTGCAGGGTTTGGACAACCCAGGCCTGCCGAGTTAACCCTTTACCACTCCTGCCCCCCTATAGCTCTCCTCTTTGCTTCGATGAGGGGCAACATCGGCCCCTCTGTGTCAGGCTCGTCAACTCCTTCCTGCAGAACCGAGGAGCAGCTGCCATCAGCCCCATTTGCAGAAGCAGAAACTGAAGCTCCAAGAGGGCCCAGATGTGCCCAAGATCATACAGGTCCCAAGCGGCAGAGCTCGGATTTGCACCCCTGTCTCCTGGCCTCCAAGCTCTTCTTCGGGGCACTTTTTAAAAAAGTTATTTAAAAATATATTATTATATAAACATTTAAATATATTGAAACAGAAAGAATATACAGTGAAGACAGACATTCTCACTGAGGCAGCAGATTTTAAATGGAGACACTGAGAGGGTTGGGTAGAAGCACCAAAGGTGAGTGAGACACACCGGGTGACCATTTGCTGGTGACCTAAGTCCGTTGAGGAACCAGGCAAAGAACAAGAAGAGCCCAGTTCAGGCGCCAGCTTTGTCGTTCACTAGGCGTGCGGGTGACCTTGGTAGGTGACCTCTCTCTGCTCCTCCTTTCTCCTACGCATTTATTCATTGAATTCACTCACTAGATATTTACTGAGCACCTACTGTGTCCCCCGAATGGTTCCAGCCCCCAGGACACAGCGGTGAGCCTGAGATGTGTGTATCTGCCTCATGGCGTCATGTTCTAGTGAGGGAGACAGACCCTTGACAAGGTAAAGAAGTAAAATATGTTAAGAGGTGCTAAGTACCATGGATAGGGGTGCCAGATAAAGTACAGAACACCCAGTTTACTCATTTCCTACTGCTGCCATAGCAAATTACCATCAACTGGGTGGCGTAAAACAAGAGATTTATTCTCTCAGAGCTCAGGAGGCTGGAAGTCCAAAATCACGTTGTTGGCAGGGTTGGTTTCTTCTGGAGGCTCGGAGGAAGGGAACCATCCTATGCTTCTCTCCCAGCTTCTGGTGGGTGCCGGCAATCCTTGGCTTGTGGACACATCACTCCAATCTCTGTCTCCATCTTCACATTGCCTTCTTCTCTGTGTGTCCTTTTCTGTCTCTTATAAGGACACTCTCATTGGATTTAGGGCCCACCCTAATCCAGTATGATCTCACTTTGATCCTTACCTTAATTATACCTGCAAAGACCCTATTTCCAAATGAGGTCATATTCTTTTTTTTAAAATTTATTTTATTTTTATTATTTTTGGCTGCATTTGGTCTTTGTTGCCGCACGCGGGCTATCTCTAGCTGTGGCGAGCAGGGGCTACTCTTCATTGCGGTGCGTGGGCTTCTCATTGCTGTGGCTTCTCTTGTTACGGAGCACGGGCTCTAGGCATGTGGGCTTCAGTAGTTGTGGCATGCGGGCTCAGTTGTTGTGGCTCGTGGGCTCTGGAGCACAGGCTCAGTAGTTGTGACACACGGGATTAGTTGCTCCACAGCATGTGGGATCTTCCCAGGCCAGGGCTCAAACCCGTGTCCCCTGCACTGGCAGGCAGATTCTCAAGCACTGTGCCACCAGGGAAGCCCGAGGTCATATTCTGAGGTTCCAAGGGGACATGAATATTTAGGGGACACTATTCAACCTTCTATACCCAGTTAAATTTGAATTTCAGATAAGCTATGAATAGTTTTTTTTTTTAAGTATAATTATGTCCATGTAATATAATCCTTATATATTGCATAGGACATACTTAAACTAAAAAATTATTTGTTGTTGATCTGAAAATCCAATTTAACTTGATGTCCTGCATTTTATTTCTTTTTGGCTAAATCTGGTAACCCTAATTAAGAAGAAAAAGAAATCAGAGGTATTTTTGCAATTTTAGGTAGGGTAGTCAGGGAAGGCCTCAGTGAGGGGGTGACATTTGAGCAGAGACCTAAAGGAGGCCAGAGTGAGCCATATGGAGATCTGTGGGAATAGTAAGTGCAAAGGCCCTGTGGCAGGGGTGTGCATGGTGTGTAAGGAGGAACAGCAAGGTGGCTGGTGGGGCTAGAGCTGAGTGCCCAAGGGGGACAGGGCTGAAGATGAAGTCAAAGAGGGGACCCGGGGCCAGATCCTGCAGGGCCTTGTGGGACACAGTGAGGACTTTGCTTTGACTCTAGGTGAGGTGGAAGCCAGGGGAGGGCTCTGTGCAGAAAATAGGCGTGAGCAGATTTAGATGACGACACGCGCCCTCTGGTGGCCGTACCGGGAACAGACGGGGGTGAGGATGGGAGATGGGAGATGGGAGCTGGGAGCTGGGAGTCCTGCACTGAGGCCACCACAGCAGTCCAGGGGGTGAGAAGTGCTCAGATTCTGGATCTATCAATATTCTGAGTGTGGTGCCATCGGGATTTGCTGATGGGCTGGAGAAAGAGAGGAGTCCAGGGTGACCCAAGGCTTTGGGCCTGAGCACCTGGAAGGATGGGCTTGGCCTCTTCTGAGATGGAGAAGATGGGGGGCACCGTGGGGTGGAGTGGGGGAGGGGATTGGGGAGGAGTTTCAGGACCCCAGTGTGGGACATAGAGGGCCTGAGAGCGGGGTGGTGGGGACGGTCATGAGTCAGACACTCTCCCCCCCTGTGCAGGGATGAATTCAGGCTGTGAAGGCGAGGGTCTGTGTGAGTGGATGTCCACACTGACCTTGATGTCTGTACCAGGGTCTATGTGCAAATTAGAAGAAAGCACCCCTTACCCTAGCCTGGGGCTGTCTAATATGATAGTCACTATCTACACGTGGCTGTGTAAATTTGAAATAATTGAAATTAAATAACAATTTAAAATCCCATTCCTCAATTACATCCATCACGTTTCAAGTGCCCAGCGGCCATCTGTGGCCAGCTGCAACCTATTGGATAGTGCACATGGAGATGTTTCCATCATTGCAGGAAGTTCTATTGGATGGTGCTGTTCTATACCCTTTATTTCCTTATGAAAAGATGATAAATGTCTAGGTCTGCAGCATCTACAATGGTACAATTTAGGTCTGGTACCTTTGGGAGGGGACACCTCGAATTGTTATTTTGTTGGAAGATAGGGATTAGAGGATGTTATTTTGTGGGCTTGATGTTGGATTTGAGGCAACTGTGACATCCCTAAAGAAATGTCAAGTGGAGAGTTTGTATTAGTTCCTATAAAGGCTTAGCTGCTATAACAAGCAGACCCCATAAGGCAATAGTTTAAAGGAGGTGGAGGATTCTTTCTCTCCCACTTAACAGCCTTGTGGTAAGTGGGCCAAGGTGGATAGGCAGCTCTGTTCCACATGAGATGATGCCGGGATCCAAGTTCCTTCCATCTTGTTGTTCTGCCATCCCCTTAGGGCACAGTCTTCATCTCTGTGGGCTCAGAACTGGGTTGTAGGCAGAAGAGCATTCTAAGCTGGTAGAACAAGGAAAGAGTGTAAAGTGCAGGGGGGGCAAGAAGTGAGGGAGAAGGTGTACCTGTCACTTCTGCTCACATTCTATTGATGAATTCTCCTAGCCACACCTAGCCTCTCAGAGGAAGATGGGAAATGTAGTCTATCTGGGCAGCCCCGTGGCCACCTTCACCTCTATTACTGTGGCAGAAGGGGAGGACAGAGCTCATGCACTGGAAATGGGTATTAGGTCTGGAACTTGGAGGAGAGGTCCGAAATGGAGATGTGGGTTAGGTAGTTATCTGCGCAGAGGTGGTGTTTAAGGGCAAGGGGATGGCGAGGCGACTTAGAGTGAGCTTGAGGGAAGAGAAGGGAAGAGGGCCTAGAATCAAGCCATGGGGTACCCCATCATTTAAAGGATGGGGCCAGGAATATCCTTATGTGTACCCACAATCCCTCATGCAGTGACCTAGCTCATTTTTCTTCTCTCTGACTCTCTCCTCAGGCCTTGTATGACCCCATCAACCCTGACAGGGAGACCCTTGAGCAGCCTTCACTTACAGACCCCCAGCGTCTGTCCAATGAACAGGAGGTTCTTCGGGCTCTGGAGCCCCTGCTGGCCCAGGCCAACTTCTCCCCGCTCTCAGAGGACACCCTGGCCTATGCTCTGGTGGTCCATCACCCTCAGGATGTGGTCCAGGTGCTTGTCTTCCAGAGGAGAACCAAAACTCCCAGGATGCCTTGGGGTAGGGGTGGAGTCTTTGGGAAGCAGAGCCTGCTGGGAGTTGTAGTCCTGAACACAGGGCACCAGCACTTGTGGCACCTTTGGTGAATTAGAAAAAGGTGCCTCTTTCTCAGGTCACTTCACTGCCATCTGTTGGAAAAGTATCATAAGATACAGGTCTTCTTAGGACTAGAGACTTTATCACCATTTGCCAGAAAACCAATACAGCTGTCCTTTGGTATGGGGGGGATTGGTTCCAGGACCCCTGTAGATATAAAAATCCCCGGAT
This sequence comes from Stenella coeruleoalba, assembly GCF_951394435.1. NCBI lineage: Eukaryota > Metazoa > Chordata > Mammalia > Artiodactyla > Delphinidae > Stenella > Stenella coeruleoalba. The sequence continues at coordinate 51,045,282 of NC_137166.1, read as the reverse complement.
GCTCAAGTCTCTTATGTGAAATGGCATAGTATTTGCCTATATATATGCACATCCTCCTGCATACTTTGTCATCTCTGATTACTTATAATACCTAATACAGTGTAAATGCTATGTAAAGTAGTTGGTGGTACACAGAAAATTCCAGTTTTGCTTTCTGGAACTTTCTGGAATTAAAAAATTTTTTTCTCCATGCCGTAGTTGGTTGAATCAATGATGTGAAACTCACGGATATGGAGGGCTGACTCTAATAAATAATATCAGTACAAAATACCATTAAAGTCAACAAAATTAGGGAATTCCCTGGCAGTCCAGTGGTTAGGAGTCAGCGGTTTCACTGCTGGGGTGCAGGTTCCACCCCTGGTCAGGAAACTAAGAAGATGCCATAAGCCATGGGGTGCGGCCAAAAGAAAAAAGAAAGTCAACAAAATTATAACAAAAATACTAAAATCTTCCAGATTTCCACATTTTAGTGATTTTTAAGATGTGCTTTTTTTCTGAAGTCATACTTTACTGTCTCTGAAATTGGGATGTGACTTACAAGGGGGGGGTAGTGTGAAATAGTTTAATTGGCAATATATTTTCCCTTTTAGTTGCTTCATAAAATAATAAATTATAGAGTATCTTAAAATCAGTGGCATCTTAGATTCTAGGAAATACGGTAATAAAGATGACTGTGATGTGAATGGCACCATCTTGGGTGGTGTGCCCTTGTGCAGTATACAACATGAACAACCATACATGGCTGTTCTGCCTACACACTGGGTGATGATAAGCCTGGGAAGTGGGGCAGGGGATCATCGGGGGCAGGGGCATCTAATTCGAGTATTCCACACTCACACCCTAGCTTATGCTCAGCTGCCCCTGTTTCCTTCTTCCCCCTTGGCAGGTGACGATAAATTTGGACCAGTATATCTACATGCAGTTCTGGGCCCTGGGCCAGCGAGTCGGGCAGATGCCCCGTAAGTCCAGCGTGGGCTTCAAGCATGGCTTCTTCAAGTCGCCCCCTGCAGAGAGGTGAGGCGGCCTTTGGTTCCCCAGCTACAGCGAGAGGGAGCAAGGTTAGAGTCGAGAGGGGACTGACAGGTCAGTGTCTGGATTTGGGTGTCTGGGACCCGGGTGGGAAGCCAAGAAAGGGGGAGAGGTGAATCAAATACTGCCTTTTCTTTCTAAGGAGAAGTAAGAACTACAATTCCCAGGGGAAGAGAAAGGGTAAGGACATTTTTCTCCATTTTCCAAATGAGGAAAACTGAGGCTCAGAGAGGGAAGACCAAATTCTGAAAAAGTGATACCGCCAGGATTCTGATGAACATTATGTTTTTAATAGATATTCAAATACAGAGTAGGGTCAGGAGAGCCAGACCTTCTCACAGTCAGCCAATGGACCTGTCAGTCACCCAATCCTTCTGGAAATCAGTGTATCAAATACAGTTACGAATCCAAAAACAAAACACAACAAAAACCAAAGACAAGGGCTTCCCTGATGGCGCAGTGGTTGAGAGTCCGCCTGCCGATGCAGGGGACACGGGTTCGTGCCCCGGTCCGGGAAGATCCCACATGCTGCGGAGCGGCTGGGCCCGTGAGCCATGGCCGCTGAGCCTGCGCGTCCGGAGCCTGTGCTCCGCAATGGGAGAGGCCGCAACAGTGAGAGGCCTGCGTACTGCAAAAAAACAAAAAAAAACAAAGACAAAAAGTCTGTTATATCCCTTAAACCAGTAGTTCCACTTCCAGGAATCTATTCCAAGGACATACTTATACACGCAGACTCTGTGTTTAATTATCTGTCTCTCATGCTGGACCATAAGCTCAACAAAGGCAGCTCCACAAATTCAGTGTTGTCTCTCCAGAGCTAAATAGCACTCCCTGGCACCTAGCAGATACTCTGAAATATGTACAGAATTTGAATTTGAAAATTAACTAAAGTAATAAACTCCCTGTGCAACTAAATCACTTCGCTGTACACAGGAAACTAACACAACATTGTAAATCAACTATACTTCAATTAACAAATAATAAAAAAGATAATTAACTAAAGAATCTTAGCTCTCATTTTTCAAGTTCTTAAAATCAGAAGCAACCTATGTGTCCAATAATAAGGGATTGTATCATGTCACTGACCCCTTATTGTTGGACACTTATGTCTGACTTTCCTCCCACCATTGTTAATTAGCTTTTAAAATGATGATGTGACTACAGAGCCAGAGAGAGTGTCCTAGGGTTGGAGTGGGGCGCCCTGGGGTGGTCCTGACCATCGTTGCCCCTCCATCTCTGGCCATCAGGAGATACTTTAAGCGGGTGGTGCTAGCAGCCCGAGCGAAGCGGGGGCACTTGGTGCTGAAGAGCTTCAAGGACATACCGTTGGAGGGCCTGGAGCAGCTGCTGCCCGAGCTGAAGGTGCGCACGCCCACCCTACAGCGGGCCCTGCTCAATTTCACGTTGGTCGTCTCGGGTGTGGTGTTCTTCGTCAATGTGGGCATGGTGGTGCTCTCCGACCTCAAGATGGCCACCTCCCTGCTGCTGCTGCTCTTCACTGCCTTCATGGGCCTGCGGGCCTCCAAGGTAAGCGGCCCACCCCACCAAGCCTGCTCCTTGGTGTTCAGCCAGGTCAGGCCACCCTATCGTTTTATTTCTCTTTTTGTGGATTATTCCTGCTTCGTGCTGTGCTTCCTTTCCTTTCCTTATTTACTCAACACAACCTTGGGCAGGTTTCTTGATCTCTCTGTGCCTCGATTTCCTCATCTGGAAAATGGGTATAATAGCAAGACCTGCCTGGTAGGGCTGTTGTGAGGAGGAAATGAGTGAATCTGTGAGGAACACTGGATACAGGGCTGGCATGTGGCTAGTGGGATACAAGTGTTCACGGCCACTCACTGCATGCTTAGTGACGTGGGAAGGGTGTGTGTTTTAGAACCAGACTGCCTGGGTTTGAATCTAGTTCTACCGTGTTCTAGCTGTGTGACCTTTTTTTTTTAGCTTTTTTTTTTTTTTTTTGGTGGCCACACCGCATGGCATGTGGGATCTTAGTTCCCCGACCAGATATCGAACCCATTCCCCTGTAGTGGAAGCGTGGAGTCCTAACCACTGAACCTCCAGGGAAGTCCCTAGCTGTGTGACCTTGAACAAGCTGCTTAACCTCTCTGTGCCTCTTTAAAGTGGAGATGACAGTGGGGGTTGTTGTGAGGAGTAAATGAATTGATGCGCATACTACAGTGCGGAAAACAGAGCCTGGCACATAGTACAGAAGGCATTATATGAGAGTTCGCCATTACCATTATTACTGTTATTACTGACTGTGCTCTTGTCTCCTGAGTCTGGGCTTCCCCATCCTGGCCAGGTGTCACTATCACCAGGGGAGCTATTTTATAAGTGCAGCCTCCTGTGTTCTAGCCCATATGGACTGAATTGGAAACTCTGGGAACAGGGCCTGTATTATTAACAAGCTCCCTTCCTGATTCCGCTACATGTGAGCGCAGGGCCGCCTCATCCAGTTGTGCAGGTTGTTCACCATCCAAGGATACGTGGCCGAAGGGACAGCTGGGGGTTGGAATCCAGCTTGTGCTTTGCTTGCTGAGCCGCGAGCTCTGTCTCGAGGCTGAGGTGGCCTCAAGGGGCTGCCTTTTACTGATTCTCCCCAGGGGTGGCATTGGCCCCAGGAACGTGGACTGGCATGAAGTTGCTGTTGTGCCCGATCACTTACTTGCTGGCTCCTTGGTTTTCAGGCTGTTTTCAGCCATCCCAATGGGCTCGTAGGAAGCCTGGTTGGTTAATAAATCCCACAGATAATAACCAGCCTGCACTGGCTGAGAGGGTTGCAGGGGTGGGGGGAGCACTTCCTACCTAGAACCAAGGGTCCAGTGGGATTGGAGGGAAGCTCTGAAAGGCGGGGATTGAGCCTTTCAGGGGGCTGGGTGAGCACAGCTTGGGGGGATCTCACAGTGATGGAGTCTGGGGTGCAGCGTGGTGAAGCGAGGCCGCAGAGGGAGTGGCGAGGGCCTTGAATGCCAAGGCAGTGGCCCTGGACTTCATCCTCAGGGCAGGGGGCTATGGAAGGGCTGTAAGCATAGAGGGTGTGTGGCAACCACGGACAACAGAGGGGAGGGTGCCGAGCTGCTCTGGGGAGGACATACACAGTTCTAGCCCAGGGAGGACCATCCGTGTTACCTCTCAGTGGCCCGTGGGGATGGAGGGTCCTGAGCCTCTTGGGCTCTGAAGCACCCGGTTTTAAACCCAGTTCACTAGTTAATTTACTGCATCCCTTAGACAGTTCCCATGCCCCAGGCTGAGCCCCCATGCCTTAACTTTATCATTTATTTATTTATTAATTTGGCTTGTGGGATCTCAGTTCCTCAACCAGGGATTCAGCCTGGGCCATGGCGCCGAAAGCACTGAATCCCAGCCACTAGCCCACCAGGGAACTCCCTCCATGCCTTAAATGTGGGTCTCCATGGCCTCTGTCCAGCTGCCCGCACAGCATCCATCTTCCCCTAAACCCCCTTGTCCTCCCGAGTTCCCCGTCTTGGGACAGATGCTCAGATCAAACACCTGGGAGGCTGATTTTGCCGCAGGGTACACGTCCCTCTTTCTCCTTCCACCCCTCCACCCACGAGAGATCTCGTCCACTTCCGTGGTTTCCACAAGCAGCTCCCCATCATCTCCTAGATCGGGGTGCTCTGTGCTCAGCCTGAAGCAGCCAAGCTGGCCAGGTGGAGGGCAGCATCTCTCCCACACCTGCTCTTCCTCCTGGTTCTCCATCTGTGGTTGACCCCGTTGTCCCCCAGTCACTGGTTAGACCCCTGGAAGTCGCCCTGGCCCTGCCCCCCAACCCGTCAGTCCTCAGCCCATCCTTCCTGCCCCCCCTCTCCAAGTCTCTGTGCCCATCTCCTTTCCTCTATCCTGGCTCCAGCTCAGACCCTCTTCCTAGCCCCCCCGTTGGTCCCCTCCGGCCCATCCCCATTGGCCCCGGGGCTGGCCCTGCTTCTCCCTTGCTCACAACTTGGCATCGGAGACCTTGCTTCCCCAGCCTCATCTGACACAATTCTAAGCTTCAGCTCTACCAAAATATACTTGTAGCTCCTCCCCCCCCCGCTTCTCTTTTCTTCTCTCCCTTTGCATGTGCTGTTCCTGGTGGGGAAGGGGGGCAGCCAATAGACAGCTGGGCCCCAGACCTGGCGCTCCCTCCCTTCTTCTCTGAAAACGGCTCATCAAGTATTTGTTGTCTGTTAACACTTCTCTTTGACAATTTAACATTTAAAACCTTTTTTTTTTAATTATGGAAAAGTGCAAACAGATGCAGAAATAGAATAGTATAATAAGCTTCCTTGTAGCCAGCACCAGCGTCAACAGGTAGCAACGGTCAATCAGGTTTCACCTAAAGACCGCCTCCCCGACCATTGGATTATTTTGAAGCAGATCCTGCACGCGTCATCTGGGAACACTTCAGTAGGTGTCTAGACGATAAGGATTAAAAAAAAAAAAAATCATTGTAACAAAAAGTGCCGACACTAAAACTCCTGTGGTCCGGAAATCCTCGAACACGTTCATTAATACGTGGCTCAAATGAGCAAACCAGGGGCGAGAGCATGTGGGTTAAACATCCAAATACCCAGGCCCCAGTCCTGGGGACCTGAACCGAAGACGTCTGGGGAGGTCCCTGGAGCCCTCGGGAAGGACTGTACCAGCGTAAGTGACCCAGGGGTGTGTATATGGGTGAGGGTGCGTGCTGGGTGGGTTGGGGAGTGTGTGTGTGGAGCCCCAGCACGGCCCTGACCCTCCCGGATCTCGTCTGGCCTGCAGATGTTCGGACAGCGGCGCAACGTGCAGGCGCTGGAGCTGGCGCACATGCTCTACTACCGCAGCACGTCCAACAACTCGGAGCTGCTCAGCGCCCTGGCCCTGCGCGCGCAGGACGAGCACACCAAGGAGGTGATGCTGGCGCATAGCTTCCTGGCCCGGCGGCCCCGGGGGACACAGGGCCAGCCGGAAGAAGGTAGGACTGCGAGTGCCAGGTGGCCCCACACTGCCCCGCCCCTTTTCAGCCCCGCCCCCGCGAGGCCCCGCCCCATCCCAATGCTGCCCGGCTCAGACGTGGCCCCACCTGGAGCAAACTCCACCCTGCCCCTACCGGGTTGAGACTACCGTTAGTCCCAAGTGGCCCTGCCCCAGTGAGACACCATCCCCACGATGCCCACCTCCCAGTCCCGGCTCGCACTGGTGAACCCGATTCAGCACTCGGGACCCCTGACCCAGCTTCTGCTCTTCCCTGGGGTGACTTCCCTCTCCTAACCTCAACCTCGATAGGAGTCTTGGATCAGGCTCCTGTTGTGGCATGCTCCCCACTCCCCGTCCGCTTCTTCCTATACGTGAACCCAAACACTTCCTACAAGACACCCTTATCCGTTACCTGTGTAAGTGCCCTGAGCAAGAGTCCCTGGCTTGTCCCCAGATGAGAGCCCCAAAGCTGAGCCTCCTAGGCTTTGTCCCACTCCCCTAGGCTTCTCCCAAACCCAGACCCCTCTTATTCGTTGTGCTGCGCCCTCCCTGCTGCCCCCTCTCAGTCCTTCCAGGTCTGTCTGACCTCCTCACAACACCTGCCTCCCTCTGCAGAGACCTCCCAGTGGCTCCAGTCGGAGGTGGAGAACTGGCTTCTAGCCCAGTCAGGCTGTGACGTGGCCTTCAACGGAACTCGGGCCCTGGCCCACCTGCAAGCCCTGACCCCCAGCATCGGGATGTACCCGCCCCCGGGTTTTCCCAAACTAGACCCGTTGGCTACTATCACTTCCCCCAAGGCCGCACCACCCAGCACTGATGACCCCTTAACGAAACCTCTCTGTCCCGCCCCGCCCAGCCAGCTGGCTGGGAACTAAGCTCCGCCTCCTCGACAAGCCGTCAATCATGGCTACGATGCTTCACCACTCCACAACTTCCAGTTACTCATTACTACTTAACGTTACTCTGTTTTCTTAAACAAAGTCGCCCATCAAAGCAGCCTGCTGTTGCTAGGCCCCCCTCTTCGGATGAACAGCCAATCAAAGCTTTTAGGCCCTGCTTCTGTTCCATCTTGGTCCCCCGCCCCACAAACATTTAAACGTGGTGCCAGCCAATCACAGCTGTGCAACGCTACAAACCACCAGGCACAGCTGTTAAACTGTGCCCTCCCGAGGCTATATATCACTGTCTTCTTAGCCTGTACCGGGCAGACTGCCCATCGTGTTTACCGAGGCGGAGCTCCAGCCCACGTCCAATGAGAGCCTTTTAGCCCGGTTCTCTGGCAAACCGCCAATGACAGCTGTTGGGCACAACCAACCTAGGGCAGCCAGTTGTCCCTGCATGGAAGAAACCAATCAGAATTTTTAGAGGAGACCTGATCTTTCTATCAATTGCAGCTACTTATAAGGCAGGCCATTTGGTCAACTGTCGATCAGCTTGTCCAGGCTGAAGGGGTTGGGAGCCTTGTGCCAGGCAGAAAGCTGGGCCAGGAGGAACCAGAAACTATCCTCACCCCAAGGCTCACGTCCACTCAGGCCCAACAACAAAACTCAGGCGCCTTCCCTGCCCAGGTCCCTCAGCCTTTCTACAGAAACTACCTCAGCCTGGATCTTGCCTCCACCAGTGGCCTGTGCAATATTTATTGGTCTATCAATTTCTCCCCTGTCCCCTCTCGCAAAGGAATAAATCATGTTTCATAAATCTGGATGAGTGGGGTAGCCGCAGCGGTTGGAGGGAAGGAAGGCATTGGAATCCTGGAAAGAAGAGACTCTGGGTCTTGGGGGAATGCATTTTGGGTGGGTCCCGGGCAAAGGAAGCTGTAGTCCTAGAGAGAGTCTGGGCTTGGAGTTGGTGAAATAGACTGGCTGTGGGTCACAGAAGAGGATCTTAGGGAGGACCTGACCCCTGAGCAGAGCCCTGGTTCCCCAAAAGACTGAGTCTTCTGAACACAGAAGATAGGACAGATTGTTCACTGCACAAAGACACACAGCCAGGAGATGGGTTGGTGTAAAAGCCAGCCTCTCCCCGTCCCACGTGTGTCTTGATGTGGGGTTGAGTAAGCCTGGAGAAGGGGGGGTGTCCTCTAATTTTTACTAAGGTGTCATATGGATTAGAGGCGGCATTTGGAGAGGGTGGGGGAAGAAGAGGGATTGGGTTCCAAGAGGGAAATGGAAAAGAGTCTTCTCAGAGGAAGGGTCAGAGGGAGAAAAAAAAGAGACCCAACTGTTACCAACCAGGGTTCTTGGCCTCCTTAATCAATAGAAATTGATCAGAGGCCAGATAAGAAATTCAGGCGAGGCTTTATTGGGGTTCCTGCTGCAGCAGGGGGGAGAGAGAACAAACAACAGTTTCCCTTGAAGTGGGGTGAGCTGGCCCCTTCTATGGGGTGAGGGTAGGGGTGTGTCCAGGGTAGGAGTGTGTCCAGGGTTTGGGCCAGAGGAGTGGCTTAGGTGGCTTGCCCACCTCTTCGGTGGTGTGTGCAGTGGGCACGCGCAGTACCCTGCTTTTGCTCCTGGTTCTTCAGAAGTGGCAGTTGGGCTTTTTGGTCTCTTCGTATCTTGTTGTTCAGAATTTGCCCCAAGTGCACATCCACGCAGTTAGTCCCTTATAGTTTCTTTGTATTTTGTAGCTGGAGGAAATATTTGTCCAGGTGCAAGCAAGGTAGCAAAGGGTCCCAGGTCCCAGCCTGTCTAACAGCAATCTAGAACAAGACACACAGCCTCGCTGGTTGAGAGAGACCCTTGGCCAGGGAGAGAGGACTGGAAACACAGATTCCTGGTTCTTACCTAGAAGTGCCTGAAGGTCTAGTCTTGGGAGGAATCCTGAGTTTTGAGACCGGAGGGCCCGGGGGCCTCGGGTCTGTGGAAGGGGAAGAAGGGCTGCTGGGACCGCGGGCTCCTGTATCCCAAGTTAGAGAGAGATGGGGGCCTGGAGCTAGACGTTCTGAAGACCAAGCTGCTGCTGATGGGGGCTGTCCCCACTCAGGAAAGATCAGGCACGAGCAGCCTGGGTCCCAGAAGATGGAAGGAAGGAAGGAGGCAAAGGGAGAACGAGCGGTTAAATGGTTTTATTTTCTGGAGGCGGGGTGGGGGCTTTGGGGTGAGGTGGAGGGGCCGGGAGCCGGCTGGGGAGACGAGGGGACGCGCGGCCCTCACTCCCGCTTCCGCAAGTGGATGTAGATGATGCCGCTGGCCAGGGCGAGGGGGAAGGCCACCCAGGCCAGGGCGAAGCAGTAACCGAAGCTGCCCCCTGATGGGCGCTCCGCCAGGATCTCCTCGGCGTGAATGGCGTAGATCAGCGCCCCGGTAAACACCGCCACGCCTGTGGGGAGATGGGAACCACGCGTCACGCAGGACCCGCACAAGAAGACTGCATTTCCCAACAACCCACGGGCCAAAGAAGCCGCGGGAGGGCGAGTGCGCAGCACCGCTGCCTGCTGGGAGTTGTGGTTCCCTCCCCCAGCGCCGTGCCTCGGGGCCACTGCAGACTGGCCTCGGGCAATTTAGTTAATTTTTTCGGGCCCCCCTTACTCATCCGTTAAATGGGACGAAAATACCTACTCATCCATCCATCCATTCAAGGAATACTTTTGAGCACCCTTCTACAAGCCAAGCGCACAGATAGTGAATTAATAGAACGAGAGGGAACCTAGAAAGATAATGTTCCCCCAAACTGATGACTATGATTAACTTAGTCCTTTGCACCTGAAGTCAAAAAACTGAAAAGTACATAAAACTCCCTGAAGTGTCTGATACATAATAGGTCCACAAGAAACAGCAGCTGGCTGACATTATAAAACCACTACTATTATGATTCAGAGTTCTCTCCTGGCGTATTAATTAGCTACCTATCCCTGCTGGCACCCCTTCATCCCTGGGATCTAAATTATTTGTCCACACCCCCTTCCCCAGCCCTGGCTCCTTGAAGCCCTAAGTGCCTGTTCCCCCATAACTCAGAGCTGCACACCACAAACCACCAAGTCACTGAAAACTATAACTCCCCTAAGTCCCTGGGGCAGAGAGGTAGCCAAGGGAGGAAGCTCAGGTGGTCTTTGGGTTGTTGAGAATTGTTTTCATTCATCAGATGTCCATTCTCAGCTCCTCCCCCCCACCCCACACACACATCCTCACAGACCTCCTCCCTTCCCTTGAATTCCCAGGGAACAGTGCTCACTGGTGCAAAGCTGGCAGAGGCCAGTGGCATAGAAGAGCCCTCCTCGCCGCATGGTGTAGAGCTGGAACATGAACAGGATGAAGGACAGACAGCAGAGGATGAGGGAAAGCACCATGAGGACCTGTACCGCCTTCAGCCAGCCTGCAATAGGAGACAGAGGTGGAAGTCACAGCAGGTCCAGAGTTCCAGCTCCACCTGCTTGCTCGTCATTGCCCCCACCAACCCTTCTTCCATTTAGAGACATATAACCTTAGATACTTAGTAGTATCACTTATATCGACCTCAATTCCTGTAACTTTCCTAAATTCCCTTATCAGTTCTAGAAGTTGTTTGCAGATTCTTTAGGATTTTCTATATAAAGATGTTCACTGGGAATCAAGACATTTTTACTTCTTCCTTTCCCATCTTTATGCCTTTTATTTCTTTTTCTTGCCTTGCTGCTTTGGCTACCTGCAGTACAATGTTGTATAGAAGGAGAGCAAAAATTCTTACTTGCTCTTAGGCAAAAAGCATTTAATCTTTCACCTTGACTTCAAAATTTCTATGGATGCAGCTCCGCCCCTTTAGAACTCAGATGCACCTGGCCCCACTTCTTTAGAACCTTAGAAGGATTCAGCCTCACCTCTTTAGAAACGTAATGTGGTCCACCCCATTGGAACTTGGAAAGATTGTTCCCAGCCACCCCTTCAGAACACCTGTCTCCTTAGAACTTTGGAAACATAATCATGTCTTCTCAGGATCTTGGGAGTTTTTCCCCCTTTCTTTAAACCTAGAGCATGTGGCCTCCATTCCTTCTGAATCACAGGGAGTGGGGCTTTTAGCCCATCCTCTTTAGAATATGAGCATACTTCCCCCTACCATCCAGACAGATGGGTCATCATACATCAGCTTCGGTCACTCAGCATGGGGACCCAGACCCGCCCACTCAAACCTTGGGGGGTTCCCAATCCTTGGTCCCGGGAGGATACTTGGGGTTACCCCTCCCTTTTGCAGACCAGTTTCCAATGCCCCTCACCCCTCACCATTCTCGCTGACATTACTGCAGGCCCACGTTTTGTTGTCACTGTTCCATGTGCAGTCGTACCAGAGATTCAGGGACTCCTTCCCGGGGAGGGCCCACCAGGACTGGGATGGACAGAGGAACAAGGACAAAGTTAGGGAGACTAGGAAGGGTTAGGAAAAGGGCAAGGTGCCATGGGAAAGCATGGATTTAGTAGGAAAGTGGGGCCGGGGCGAGGCACGAAGGGTGGAGGCAGAGCTCAGAAGGGTGAGTGCTAGGGAAAGGGGGCGGGGCCAGAGTGACTAGCGGAGGGGCGTGGCAGGAGTCTGCAGGAGAGCGGGAGGCTCGTACTCCAAGTAAGCTTACCTTGTCCAGAGTGGCCACGAAAAGCAGGATGAGAATGAGGATGTGAAGGGCAGAGACCACCAGCAGGAGGAGTGACATGGCTGCGCTGGAAGCCTGGGTGGGGACGTCAGGAGACCATCACGTCAAGAGGTTGGCACAGGGGCGGGGGACATGTCTGAATTCTGGTGGAGAAGGGGGCTGAGTCCAGACTCCCAGGTCTAATGGAAAAGGGGGCTAGGAGCCCCGGACTCCCGGTCTGAGAGAGGAGGAGGCTGGGCTCCAGACTCCTGGGTCTGAAGGAGGAGGGGGCTGGGGGCCCGGGGCCCGGACTCCTGAATTCCCCAGGGCCTGCAGGGGGCCAGGGATGGACTCTCGGGTCGGGAATGAGTAAGACTAGCAATGTGGCCCCCATCTCCTCAGAGCCCTGTCCCTGGGCACCTATGGGCCAGGTTCTGAAAATTCATATTGCCGCCTGTTCAGATTCATCAGAAGCTGGGGTCTGCCCCCAGAATCAGGCATACTTGAGTCACCCCACTCCTCTCCTGGGGTGGGGGGAGGAAGGGGGACCCGGTGAGTCATCTGGTCGGTGACTCATCTCGCCCCCTTGCCTCCCAAACACCAGGGAAACCCCAGCCCCTGGCTATGCCCATGATGTCCGCACCCCACCCTGCTGCCAGACTAGTGTCTACTAGACACCTTGTAGGGAAAGTGGACAAGATCCGTGTTGGGAGTGGGGAGAGGCCCAAGAAGGAGGAGCCAGCTTCCCATGACCCTTCAAGTGTCCAGAAAGGGCGGGAGAGGGGTGAGGGGAGGTGGCTGAAGGGTCCCCAGACTCTGCTTGTTCTCACGAGAAGCCCTGACCTCGGGGTCCTCGGGGGGAGTGGACAGACACAGGAAAAAAACGGCAGGAAGTTTTCGGGTGGGGAGGCTCTGTTGGGAACCCTCAAACTTTGCCGGGCTCCACCCCTTCCCAAGTCTCCACCCCAAGTGCAAAGAGATCACTTCTTAAATTACCAGGATTTCCAAGCTTCTCCCAAGCTGGGGGTCTCCTTTCCAAACTGCTGCACACCCAGGTAAAGAAAGAATCCCAGTCTGAATAACGGATTGGAAACTTACCGAGCGCGGCGGAAAAAGTCAGAGTTGAGTCTGGTCCCTCGCTTGGGCCTCCGTGCCCCGCCCTTCTCCTCCCTCCTTCCACCCTGTCGAGGCCCCCGCCTCTCACCGCCTTTCTCCCTCCCTCCCTCCCTCTCCCCTCTTGCTCTCTCCCTCCTTCTCCCCTCCAATCCCGGAACTCTCTTTCTCTCCCCGTCTCCCTCTCTCCCTCTCTCTCTCCTTCTGCCTCTCGTCTCTCTCGGTCCTGTCCTCACTGTCTGTACCTCCTTCCTCCTCTCTCTCCTCACTCTCCTGGTTTCTCTTTCTCTGCTCCTCTCAATATATACTGACCCTTTTATACGCACCCTCACCACACCCAGCTGAGGTCTGCAGCCAGAGGGAGGGCCCAGGCACTCGGATTCCTCATTCTCTGGGCCCCCACCCACTGCCCCCAGACAGGCATCTTCTGGGGCTCCCTCCTGCGGTTGAGATGATGCGTCCTTGGCAGGAAGGGAACAGAGCTGGGGCCCTCAGGTGGGGCAAGCATCAGGGGTGGGAGGATTTGATTCTCAGGCCTCTGCTCTGGGACTGGTCCTGAGACTGATGTCTGCTTTCCTTGATGGGGCTTAGGAATGAATCCTCAGAGGGATGGGAGACTGAGGGATGAGGCCAGATTCCTGCAGCGTGGAGTGAGGTGAGGGCTGGTGGCGTTGGCACCATGGTCGGGGTCAGGGGATGGGATATGAGGAAGTGTGGAACTCCAGAAGGGGGCAGGAGGTGGAAGTTAAGAACCCAGGGCTACTGTTTCCTGCCCGGGGGACCTTGACCAATTATTTCAACTCTCTGAGCCTCAGTTTCCTAATCTATGAGGTGGGTACAATACTACTCATAATACTGACAATATACTAATACTGATAATAATTCTGATACTTATTCTAAACGAATAAGGTAATACCAGTACACTAACACACCTAACATGTTTATTCCTTTCCTCATCAAACATTCATTGGACATCTATTATGAACCAGGAGTTAATAATGAAGAAAACAGATGGGAGCCCTGCTGCTCTTATGGAGTTTCCCTTCTAGTTGAGGGAGAGGGACGATAAAGACAAAACATCGTGAAGAAGATAGATTTCAGATAGTGATAAAGGCTTTGAAGGAAATAAAATAGACTGCTAATGATGGGAGGCTACTTTAAAAGGGTGATCTGGCCAGGCCTCTCTGAGGAGGTGACATCTGAGCTGAGACTTGCAGACGGGAGTCATCTGAATGCGGGGCAGGGAGAGGACGTGCACAGGCCTTTGAGAACAAGTTCAGGTTGTTTGAGAAGAAGACAGAAGGGCCAGTGTGGCCAGAACATAGGGAACGAGAGAGAGTGGTAGGAAGGGAAATCAAAGAGGGCCCTTGAAGCCTAGAGGAGGAGTTTGGATTTTATTCTAAGTGCAGTTGGAAACCAGTGGAGGGTTTTAAACAGAAGTGCAGTACCAGGGACTTAATGTCAACTATTATTGTTATCATTGTTATTTAATTCTTGGGTTACTGAATTACGGTGGGGGGTGATCACCACTAAGTACCTGGGTCTCTTGGCAGGGTTGGGTGCTTGGTGAAAAATGAGGGACAGGGAACCAGATATCTGGAATATGGAATTAAGAGCTGGAGAACTGAAATCCTGGGTCAGTACAAGGGAAGGGAACTGAACGATGGGATGTCTGGGTATCTGATTGGGCCAGAGCTAGAGGAAGGGAGAATGGCTGGTCATCTGGGCTCCCTGAGGGGGTGAGGGAAGGGCAGTTCAGTGACTGCGTGGGTACTCGGGACACCTGGAAATCACAATAGCACAGACTCTATAGAGATATGCTGGCTGGATTCAAATAGAAACTGCTTTACTCATTAGCTGTGATTTGGGGCAAGTTACTAATCTCTTTATGCCACAGTTTCTTTATCTGTAAAATCGAAATAATAATAGTAAATACATCATGGAGCAGTTCTTAGAGGAGTGCCTGGCACCAAGTAAGCACTGTTGTTATGTGCTTGTCATACCAGACACTGGGGCCCTGAGTGGATTCAGTACTGGGAGACCCAAGATCAAGGTCTCTAGGATTTGGGGAAGGGGCAAAATCTTGGGTCCATTGGGTCCCAAGACTACAAAGTTGGGGGTACAAAATGAAGGTTCCTGGGGGTGGGGAATAAAGAAGTTGCAGTTTACATCTTTGAGAAGGACAAGAGACTGGAGGTCTGAAATCAGTTCCCCAGGTAAGTTAGAAAGCCTGGGTCACTGGGGGAACAATGAGGGACTGAGATCGTATGCTCTTCAAGGAGGCAAGGGGACTGGACCTGGGTCCTGGGAGGAGTCTGGGGACTAGGGTCTAGGGAGATGGAATTTGAGGGGGGGAGGTGGGGAACAGGAGGCTAGGACTCTGAATCAAGCTCCCAGAGCGGAACCAGCGCCAGAGTTGGGCACCCCGGGGGTGTTCGGGGCAGGGGGTCCCCCATGCTAGGGCCCTATAGAAGGGGGAGAATCAGGGGACCCGAGGGCGGTGGGGGGATCTCCCCCTCCGGGGCCTCCAAAGCTACGAGCTGAGCGCCCGCGGACCGCTTCCTCCTACAGGAAACCGCAGGCATCGGGCACACCCAGCCTGCATGGAGCGGTGCCTACTGCCAGCCCGCTCTGTAGAGGCCCACGGGGTAAGCCGCCTGTCGTCAAGGGGGCAACAGCCTGCCGTCAACAGGGCGTGCCCTGCGGGGCTAGGGGCGCCGGCATGGGGGCGTGGCCGGAAAGCAGGCGCGGCACGGAGCGCCCTAGGCCCCGCCCACTTCCGCCTCTCAGTGCGCGGACCTCTAAAGCGGCTGTGGGTTTTTGGCTGCCTCTCCCGAGGCCGTTGGCCGCGCATGCGTAGTCAGCCGCTTCGAGGACCTGAGGCGGCGGTGAGCGCTCCTCCCCCCTCACAATTTCCGGCATCGGCACCGTGTGCCTGCTGATGAATCCTCAAAATAACGTGGTCTTAATCAGCTTAAGACACGCATCTCTCACGCCCCGTCCCGAAGGACCTTGGCCCAGTTCCAAAGCCTTTCAGACGTTTCCCTCCCAGCCCTGCCTCCACAGGCTCTTTTAGCTACTGCCTCTCCCTCCCGGAAACACAGCCCAGCCCTCACAACCCTGTGCTCCCCAAATAGACCATCTCGACCTCCTTCCCCAGGATCTCTGAGCCTGAGTGCCTCCGAGTTAGTCGTCCCCCACCCCCGCCACAAATCTTGGGAATCCGCGCTCTTCCGGCGCCCTCCCACCAGACCCCTCCCGTGTTCTTCCAGCCACGCCCCTTTCAGCCCTCGAAGCCCCACCCCTCACAATGCCCTCAGCCCCGCCCTCTACAGGTATCCTTCCCCCTCCCCTGTCAAGGCTCCGAAGCCCCGGCCTGGACGGGTTTCTGACTCCCTGCTGAGGTTCGCCAGCCCCAACCCTCTCCGGCCCCGGCAGCTCTGCCCTCCCCTGAAGCCCCGCCCCTCAGGCCCACCCAGTCCCTCTCCTCAGAGGCCTTTTCAGTCCCGCCCTTCGTAGTCCTCTACAGCTCCGCCCCTCGCAAGGGCTACAGTCCCGCCCTCACAGGCCCTCCCAACCCTGTCCCTCACAAGGCCTACAGTCCCGCCCCCACAGGTCCCGCCCCTGGCAGGACCCCGAAGCCGCGCCCATCGCAGCCTTCTAGCCCCGCCCCTCGCAGGGCTCCCTAACTCATCTGCTCATAGCACCCGAGCTCCCCGCAGGTCTCGTGCCCTCCTCGGCCTCTCCTCCCCAGTCTCCCCTCCCACGGCTTTCTTCGGTGGCCTTGGTCCCTCCCCGGCTGCTGTCCTCAGGCCTCATTGGCCCCTCATCTCCCCAGTAACCAGGCCACAACAGTGAGCTTGGAGCATCCAGGACATGTCAGGCACTCCAGCCCAGCAGGTAGGGACCAGGCCTCACTCCCCTCAGCCGACGGGGTTGGGGGGATTTTCCCCTTCTCTGTGCCCCCTCCGCAAACAGCCCCGCCTCGGAGATACCGAGAGCCTAGAAGACCCCCCGCCAGAGTCAGAGCCGCGACGCAAGACAGAGAATGTGAGAGGTGGGAGGTCGGGAGAGGCATGGGAAGAGACCCTAGAGATGTCCCACTCCAACCCACTGGAGAAATTGAGACTCAAAGAAAGGCCAGAGCTAGTTCTGGGGTCACTCTCTTCCAATTCCTAGCCCCTCGCTGTTCATCGCCCGCCCTCCTCCTATAGCCCTCTCCTGCTCGCCGTCTGAAGGGGTCCTGTCCCACCCCTACAGGAGCCCCACCCTCTTTGGCCAAGATGCCTTTAGGACTCTCTGCTGGGAGCGCTCGTTCCGAGCATGGAAGCGAGGCCTTCCTGGAGGGAACGGGTAATTCATACATTCTTTATTTCATTCATTCTTTTCCCGGTTTTCCCATGTTTCAGGTCCTGTGCAACAAGGCACTGGGGACAGGGAGGGACTTCAGGAGCGCCCTCTGGTGGGGAAACGCACAGGCTCCAGAATGGAGGTGGAGCCGGGCAGATGGGCGGGCCAAGCCTGGGGAGTGGAACGGCCGGGAAGACTTACTGCAGAGGTTTGAGCGGGGCCCAGAACTTCTCTCAGGAATTACCAACAGGAGAAGGAAGGGACGAGTGTTTCCGCAGAGAGAACAGCATATGACTAGAGCAAGCTTTCTCAGTCTCCACATTGTTGACCCTTGGGGTCAGATGTCAGATCATTCCCTGCTATCCGGGGGACTGTCCTGTGTGTTGGAGGATGCTCAGTGCATCCCTGGCCTCTACCCACTTCATGTCAGTAGCACCCCCCAACCTGCCCCCGCACCATACCATCAAAAGTGTCTTTAGACATGGCCATATGTCTTTAAGGGGGCACAATTGCTCCTGGTTGAGAACCACTGGGCCGTGAGAGATGGGGAGCTAGTGGACGAGACCGGAGAGGTGGGTAGGGTCGGGTCTGTGGGCCCTTGAACACCAGGGTGAAGAACTGGGACTTTGTCCTGGAGATGCTGGCGCGCCAGGGAGGCCTGTGACAGCTCTAGGTATAGAAAGACCTCTGGAGCTGTGAGGGGAGGCCAGGAGGTTAGGGAGGAGGCTGGGGTGATGGGGTGACGGTCCAGAAAGGGGAGGATGAGGCCTGAGCCAGGGGGATGGGCTGAGAGCGAGGAGGCGGGAGGTGGGGCTGAGGAAGGCTGGGCAGTGGGCTGAAGGGGAGGGAGGGAAGAGCAGTGGTGCCCCGGGGGTCTTGGCACCTGTCCTCAGCTTTCCCAAGTTCCAGGTCCTGTGCTTCTGGTCCCTGAGGACTGTGAGTCCTCCGAGGAGTGCCCTCTAGTGGGGAAACATGTGTGCCCAAGCCCCGGGTAGGAGTGGGTTTAGGGGAAAAATGCGAAGGTCGGCTTGGGGTACAGGAAGTGTGAAGGGATGAGGGAGCTTGAGGGATACAGGAACTGAGGTGCAGCCCTAGAGTGGTGTTGGGAACTGGGTCTGCAGTTCAGTTGAAGTTTGTGAGACCCTCAGGGAGCCAGAATTCCTAGGTGCTGGGGAGGGAGGGGCTGGAACCTGGATTCCTATGGAGTCCCTCCCTGGCCTGGTCCCACCTCAGTGGATTGGGAGCTGAGCAGACTGCAGCGGCAATGCAAAGTGATGGAGGGTGAAAGGCGAGCCTACAGCAAGGAGGTCCACCAGCGCATCAACAAGCAACTGTGAGCCAAGCACCTGGGGCCCTGGAGCTGGGGCGGGGCTGTTGAGGAGGTGGGTGCTGGCCTCCTCCCGGGGCTGACGGGGGAGGGAAGGCCCAGTGTGTCTGGACTTTAGTGAGGCCGAGCTCTGCCCCTTTCCGGCTTCCTCTCCACTTCCCTGCCTGGGCAGTGAGGAGATCCAGCGCCTGGAGGGGGTGCGGGACAAACTGCAGGTCCAGATCAGCATTGCCCAGAGCCACGTCACGCGGCTGCAGGACAGCAAGAAGCTGGAAAACATGGGTCACCTGCTCAAGTGCCGGGTCCGGGCGCAGGCTGAGGTCAAGGAGCTGCAGGAGCAGACCAGAGCCCTGGACAGGCAGGTGGGTTCTGAGAGCAGACCTGGTGGATCTTACTTAGGAGCATGTGTCATAACCTCTTTGAGCCTTACCTTCCTCATCTGAAAAATGGGGTTATTGAAAGCATCTCCCTGGGGGAGTTGTGTTCAGGCTCCGGTAGGAATACGAGTATTTAGTGCTGAGCACAGCCCCACACCTTCAAAAAAGGTGGTTAAGGGGGAAAGATTCACCTTCTGGAGTCAGTGAAACCTGCATTAGAATCCTGGTCCTGGCACATCAGCGCTATGTGACCATGGGCAAGTCTTCACCTCTCTGGGCCGTAGTTTCTTCATCTGCAAAAAGAGGATGTGGGTAACTCAGCAGAGTCTAGACAGATTTTTTTTTCCTGGCCGTGCCGTGTGGCATGTGGGACCTTAGTTCCCTGACCAGAGATTGAACCCTTGCCCCCTGCAGTGGAAGCACGGAGTCCTAACCACTGGACCGCCAGGGAATTCCCTAGACAGATTTTTCCTATTTGCTTCAAGACCTTGTTATTTGGCCCCGCAAACAATGTGACTTTTCTAGGCCAGTGTTCTTTTCAGTTTTTAGGACCACAACTCATTGTGACACAGTTCATAAACACACAGATACAGTCCTTTTTGCCACTTTAAGTGACATATTCACAAGTTCCAGGGATTTGGATGTGGACGTCTGGGCAGGAGGGTGAGGGGCATTTTTCTGTCTACTACATGTTCTATAGTTTTATTACATTTGACTTTCAATCAGTCCGTTTGTTCAGCTCTCAATATCACCCTGAGCTGCCTTTTGGAAGCTGAATTCTGTCTGATTTACACACCTCAAAATTTTGGCTGTTTCATGGTAGTACAGTGGCTTAGTGTGCGTTGGCTGCCGGAGCTGGCTTTCCTTAGTCTTTCATGGGAACTCACCAGAGACAGGTCCAACCGGGATGATCTTATTATCTTGACTCCATGGATTCCTTTGCCCTAAGAAACTTGATTATGGAGAATTGTAGGTCAGGTGGGGTCCTCTGAATAGAGCTCTGTAAAGTTCCCCATGAGCTCAAGAAAGGATGTAGTTGTCTGGTGATAGTCATTCATTCCACAAATATTTGTTGAGTGCCTACTAAGTGCCAGGTGCTGTTCTAGGTGTTGAAGACACAGCAGTGAACAAAACAGACAGGAATCTGCTCTCATGTAGTTTACATTCTACTGGGGAGATAGACAATAAGCCAAATAAAAGCCAAAGAAAGGGACTTCCCTGGTGGCGCAGTGATTAAGAATCCGCCTGCCAATGCAGGGGACGTGGGTTCAAGCCCTGGTCTGGGAAGATCCCACATGTCTGTGCGCCACGACTACTGAGTACGCATGCTGCAACTACTGAAGCCCGCATGCTAGAGCCCATGCTCCACAGCAAGAGCGGCCACTGCAATGAGAAGCCCACGCACCGCAACGAAGAGTAGCCCCCCACTCGCTACAACTAGAGAAAGCCCGCGCGCAGCAACGAAGACCCAATGCAGCCAAAAAAACCCCAAAAACCCCCCAAAAAACTGAAGAAAGAATGTGTTCCAAAGAAATCACCCAGAATCTCGCACAGAGAGACAAAAAGATGAGAAATGTGGAAGGGTGGTCAAGACAATTGCAGATCTAGTGAGAAGGTTTAACAGTTGTCTAATAAAAGTTTCAGAAGAACAGAAAGAGAACGGGACAGAGGTAATGTGTGACAGGATAATATCTGAGAACTTTCCAGAACCAATGAAAGAATGAATCCACAGATTCAAGGATGCCTTAGAGTCCAAAACAGGATGAACAAAAAAGCCACGCTTATGCAGGACATATGGAAATTTCCAAAATATACAAGCAGCCAGAAAATTGTTAAAAGGCATTACTTTCAAAGGAGCCACAGTTAGACTGACAACTGATTTCTCAAAAGAAACATTGGAAGTCAGATTGTGTCTTGTAACTTCAACGTACTAAGAGACAAGGTATTTTAACAAGGTATTCTTTTTTTTTTTTTTTTTTTTTTTTTTTTTGCGGTACGTGGCCCTCTCACTTTTGTGGCCTCTCCCGTTGCGGAGCACAGGCTCCGGACACGCAGGCTCAGCGGCCATGGCTCAGGGGCCCAGCTGCTCTGCGGCATGTGGGATCTTCCCTGACCAGGGCATGAACCCATGTCCCCTGCATCGGCAGGCGGACTCTCAACCGCTGCACCACCAGGGAAGCCCTAACAAGGTATTCTTAACAAGGTATTTTAACAATGTGGCTGGATACAAAATTAATATTTCCCTGTGTTAGCAATAACTATTAGAAAATAGAAGAAGAAAAGGCAAATTTATAATAGCCAAAAGAAGTACCTAGGAAGAAATCTAACAAAAGTGTGCAAGACCTCGATAGAGTAAATTGTAAAAGTTTATTGAGGGATATTGAAGAAGAATTTAATAAATGTAGAAATATACCATATTCATGGATTGGAAGAGTTAGTGTTGTAAAATGTCAGGTCTCCAAATTGATTTATAGAATCAGTGTAATCCCTACAAAACACTAAAAGTTTTTATTTTTAATGGATGGAATTGATAAAGAGATTCTAAGGTTTATAGAGAAGTGCAATGAACAAGATGACTAAAATTTACTTAAAAGAAGAACAATATGGAAGGATTTGCTCTATCGGTTATCAAGATTTATTATAAAGGTCTTATGGGACTTCCCTGGCGGTCCGGTGGTTAAGACTCCATGCTCCCAATGCAGGGGGCACGGGTTCGATCCCTGGTTGGGGAACTAAGATCCCACATGCAGCACGATGCGACATAAATAAATAAATCTCTTATAATTGATGCAGGGCTAATCAAGTGGGATAATGGGACAGAACAGAGAGACGGGGATGAGACCTATGCATATGTGGACACTTGATATTTGACTTCAAGAAATGGGAAAAGGAGGATTCTAATAATGGTGCTGTGAAAACTGGATATCCATACTGTAAGACGAAACCAGACACTTACCTCTCACTGTCCCCAAAACTAATTCCAGATGAATCAAAGGTCTAAATGTGTGAAAGTGCAGAACATTTCTTAAGTTACAGAAATCTCTACTTTTAAAGGAAAAGATTGATACATTCCATGACTTTAAAATTAGTAACTCCTGTTCTTCAAAAGAACCATAAAGAGTGTGCAAACTAAGTCACAGTACTGAAGGTTATTTGTAAGACATAGCTGACAAAGAACCTAGCGTCAAGGACATATAAGGATCTCTTACAAATCATTAAAGAGTCAGCTCAATTTAAAAACAGTCAAAGGAAGGCTTCCTAGGTGGCACAGTGGTTAAGAATCCTCCTACCAATGCAGGGGACGCGGGTTTGAGCCCTGGTCCAGGAAGATGCCACATGCTGCAGAGCAACTAAGCCCGCGAGCCACAACTACTGAAGCCCGCGTGCCACAGCTACTGAAGCCCACCCACCTAGAGCCTGTGCTCTTCAACGAAGAGTAACCCCCGCTCACCGCAACTAGAGAAAGTACAGCAACAAAGACCCAATGCAGCCAAAAATAAATGAATTAATTAAAAAAATAAAAAATTAAAGAAATAAAAACAGTCAAAGGACTTGAGTGGGCACATCACCAAGTAAGAAATTCAGATGTCCAATGAATGGAAGAATTATTACTCATCAGTATTCAGAGAAAGGCAAATGAAAGCCATAAGGAGGTATCATTACACACTCACCAGATTTTCAAAAATTAGTGTCCAAAAATACCAAGTGCTGGGGAAAGAAGGAATGGTGAGAACTCTTATGAAGTGTTGGTTGCTAAGACCCCACCAGTTGGTGGGAGTCTAAATTGTCATGAGTATCCTGAAAAGTATTTTTCCCCCATTATCTATTAAATTTGAAGAGAGACATACCCTGCGATCTGGGGTTGCATCTACTCCGCATGGACGGTCACCAGAAGCAGTCTTGGGCTCTACCTGACCATCACACTCACAGGATCCAATAGGCTGTCACTTGGCACCAGGTTCACTTAACTCTGTAGAAGGAAAGAGGACAAGAAACAACAGCATCTTTGCACAACAGCATCCAGTACATCTTCCTTGAGCGTCCAGGGGCTGCTTCTCAGCATCTTCAGTTGGATGATACTGTACGGGTGGGTGTTGCTCACCCTGACATAGGGAAGTTTTTTGTTTTTTTTGTTTTTTTTTTTTTCAGTACGCGGGCCTCTCACTGTTGTGGCCTCTCCCGCTGCGGAGCACAGGCTCTGGACGTGCAGGCTCAGCGGCCAAGGCTCACGGGCCCAGCCGCTCCACGGCATGTGGGATCTTCCCAGACCGGGGCACGAACCCGTGTCTCTTGCATCGGCAGGCGGACTCTCAACCACAGCGCCACCAGGGAAGCCCCATAGGGAAGTTTTATATACAACATGAGCCACCTCTTGTAACAGATCATCAGGGCAGCTTCTAAGACCCCACAAGGAACGTATTCCATTGTAAGAAACACCCCACAGAGAAACCAGTTTTCTATTCAGTCCTGGTCATGTAGGCCTTTGGGGTCTATGAGTCCACTCATAATCCTTCCAATCTGATATAGTTCACCAATCAGGGGCCATTTTTGTAATCAGCATTGTTGCCTGGGAACACAGCTGGCGTTCCGTATTTACATTAGCCCAGCATGTTTCCATGGAAACGGTGTTAGAAGGAAGTAAACCAAAGTCATTTCCCAGTAGAAAATGGTTTAGATTTGTCAGTAACCCATCCTCCCACCCAACAATTCCACTTCTGAGTCTATACCCTGGAACCAGGACTCATGAAAACAGTGTTGATAGATGCATTATTCATATCATCTAGCTCCAAACTGCAAATAACCCAAATGTTCATGAATATTTGAATGAATAAATAAATTGTAGTATATTCTCTTTTTGAAAAATATTTATTTTCGCTGAGCCGGGTCTTAGTTGCAGCATGCAGGATCTTTTCTTAGTTGTGGCGTGCAGACTTCTGAGTTGCAGCATTCAGACTCTTAGTCGTGGCATGCGGACTCTTAGTTGCGGCATGCATGCGGGATCTAGTTCCCTCACCAGGGATCAAACCTGGGCTCCCGCATTAGGAGCCCGGAGTCCTACCACTGGACCACCATGGAAGTCCCATGTAGTATATTCTTATGATGACATAGTATACAACAATAAAAAATTACAATGAAATGTTTGTGGATGAATCTCACAAACATTTGAAGGAAGCAAGGCATAAAATATACAGACAGCATTATTTCATTTACATAAAATTCAAAACCAGGCCAAGCCAAACTTTTGTTTAGGGGGTTTATACCTGGGTGATAAAACTATAAAGAATTTCACTTAAGGAAGTATGGCAGACAGATTAATGACTCCCCGAGGATGTCCATGTCATCATCTCTGGACCCCGTGACGATTGCAGATTTTGAGTTGGGTAGGTTATCCTGGATTATCTGAATGGGCCCAATTTACTCACAAGGGTCCTTATAAGAGAGAGACAGGAAGGTCAGGGTCAGAGGAGACGATGTGATTATGGAGAGAGGAGATGTAACAACAGAAGCAGAGGTTGGAGTGGCCGTAAGCCAAGGAATCCAACCTCTAGAAACTGGAAAAGGCAAGGAATGGATTCTCCACTGGAACCTTCAGGAGAAATACAGCCCAGCTGACACGTTGATTTTTAATCCAGTAAGACTGATTTCCAACTTCTGATCTCCAGAACTGTAAGATAATAAATTTGTTTTGTTTTAAGGCAGTAAATTTGTGGTATTTTGTTACAGCAGCAGTGGAAACTAACACAGACAGGAGAGTGGTACCTCTGTGGAGGGGAAGATGGTAGTGATTAGATTGCAGTGCTGTCAGTATTCTAGTTCTTGACCTGGGTGGTGGTTCAAGGATGTTCACTTTTAAAATATATAATAGGGCTTCCCTGGTGGCGCAAGTGGTTGAGGGTCCGCCTGCCGATGCAGGGGACACGGGTTCGTGCCCCGGTCTGGGAAGATCCCACATGCCGCAGAGCGGCTAGGCCCGTGAGCCATGGCTGCTGAGCCTGCGCGTCCGGAGCCTGTGCTCCGCAACGGGAGAGGCCACAACAGTGAGAGGCCCTCATACCACAAAAAAAAAAAAAAAAAAATACATATATATATAATAAACTGTACATATGTGATCTATGCACTTTTCTGTGCACAATAACATTTTTTAAGGAAAAAAAGATGTTACCCATCATAGACGTAAATGTAAAACCTAAAACTATAAAACTTCTAGAAAGAAGTGTAGGAGAAAATCTTTGTGAGCTTGGGTTAGGCAAAGATTTCTTAGATGCAACACCAAAAGCATGATCCATAAAAGGAAAAATTGATAAATTGGATTTCATAGAATTTTAAAACTTCTCCTCCTTAAAAGGGTCTGTTCAGAGAATGAAAAGACAAGTCCTACATGGGGAGAAAATATTTGCAAAGCCTGTACCTGACAAAGAACTTATATCCAGAATATATTAAGTAGTTTTAAACTCAATAAGAAAACAGACGACCTAATAGGAAAAATGGGCAAAAAGACTTGAACACACACTTCACCAAATATATATAACGTGGAAGCAAGCACGTTGAAATATTAGTCATTAGGGGAATGCAAATTAAAATCACAAGCTACTTCTGCACACTTATTAGAATGGCTAAAATTTAAAAGACTGATCTCGCCAACTGTTGGTGAGGATGTGGAGAAACTGGAACTTTCACACCCTGCTGGTGGGAATGTAAATGGGACAACCACTTTGGAAAATAGTTTGGCAGTTTTTAAAGAACTAAACGTCCACCTACCGTTTGATTCAGCCATTTCCACTCCTAAGTATTTACCCTAGGAAAAAGAAAGCACATGTTCCTACAGCAAATTGTATGTGAATGTTCATAACAGTTTTATTTGTAAAATTCAAAACAGAAACAACCCAAATGTCCACCAACAGGTGAATGGATAAACAAATTGTGGTACATCCATACAGAGGAATACTACTCAGCAGTCAAAAGGAATGGGCTAGGGTAGGGCTTCCCTGGTGGTGTAGTGGTTAAGAATCCGCCTGCCATGGCAGGGGACACGGGTTTGAGCCCTGGTCCGGGAAGATCTCACATGTTGCGGAGCAACTAAGCCCATGCACCACAACTACTGGACCTGCATTCTAGAGCCCATGAGCCACAACTACTGAGCCCACGTGCCACAACTACTGAAGCCCGCGTGCCTAGAGCCCGTGCTCCACAACAAGAGAAGCCACCGCAATGAGAAGCCCGTGCACCTCAACAAAGTGTAGCCCTTGCTCGCCACAACTAGAGAAAGCCCGTGTGCAGCGACGGAGACCCAATGCAGCCAAAAATAAATAAATAAAATAAATTTAAAGAAAAAAAAGGAATGGGCTATTGATATACCCAAAGACTTGGATGAATCTCAAAATAATTGTTATGAGTGAAAGAAGCCAAACTCCTCCCCTCAAAAAAAAGAGTATATACTATGTGATCCCATTAAGCTAAAACTCTAGAGGGCTTCCCTGGTGGCTCAGTGATTGAGAGTCCGCCTGCCGATGCAGGGGACAACGGGTTCGTGCCCCGGTCCGGGAAGATCCCACATGCCGCGGAGCGGCTAGGCCCGTGAGCCATGGCCGCCTGAGCCTGTGCGTCCAGAGCCTGTGCTCTGCAACGGGAGAGGCCACAACAGTGAGAGGCCCGCGTACCGCAAAAAAATAAAAAAATAAAAATTAAAAAAATAAACTAAAGCTCTAGAAAATGCAAACTGGCCTAACTGGGTTACTGCATGGGAGTGGGGGGCTGCAGGAAGGAAGTGGCAGGGGGAATGGCAAAGAGGAAACTTTGGGGGTGATTGGTATGTTCACTCCTTCGATTATGTCAAACTTACCCAATTGTCTGCTTTAAATATATGCAGTTTTATTGTGTGTCATTTATACCTCAACAAAGCTGAGAAAAAATTTCCTACCTCACATCATCTGAAAACATCAAGTCTAGTTAGATTAGGTACTTAAATGTAAAGAGCAACATTTGAATACTTTTAAAAATTGAAGGAGAGTGTTTTCTAATCTTGGGAAGAATTCCTTGAACTACCTATGTTATTGACTCGGATTCTTGGACTTTTTTTTTTCCCCCAACACCGCACAAGCTTTTTCAGTGGCCAAATATTGGCATCTTCATTATTTATTTATTTTTTGAAATGCATATTATCTGTTTGCTTTTTTGTTTAAGCCGTGCCACGCGGCTTGAGGGATCTTAGTTCCCCGACCAAAGATTGAACCCAGGCCACGGCAGTGAAAGTACCGAGTCCTAACCACTGGACCGCCAGGGAATTCCCAAGACTGGACCCTTTAATCCATAGAAATTGATAAGAGGCCAGACCAGGAATTCTGGTCTGGGATGAGGGAGCGAAAACAAGTAACAGGTTCCCTTGCTTGCTCCCCTAAGGGTGGGGTGAACTTGTTCCTTAAATGGGGTGAGGGTAGGGTGAATGGGTAGGTGGGGCAGGAGGCGAAGCTTAGGCGGTCTGCCCACCCCCTTGGTGGTGCTGTGTGCGGGCATCAAGAGCTGTACCCTGCTTTTGCTCCCAGCACCTCAGAAGTGGCCGTTGGTTTGTGGCCATTTTTTGTCTTATTGTTCATAATTGCCCCACTGATTGCACGTGCATGCAGTTATTTTTGGTCCCTTACAGTTTCTTTGTATTCTGTTGCTGGAGGAGACGTTTGTCCAGGTCCAAGTACAAGCACTCCAGTAAAGGGTCCCAGGTCCCAGCCTATCTCACCTAAACTTTCTTTGTTCCTGGAGCCCTTAATTTCTTAGTAAATTTTTTAGCCCCCGAAGAAACATCTAACAGGGGTGTGCTGGGAAACCAGCAATTAGCGGGGGAAAGCACCCTGATGTGTAGCATTTTCTTTTTTAAAAAATTTTATATTAGAGTATAGTTGATTTACAATGAGCATTTTCTGATTTTCATAACATCAACATTCTCATCTAGGCTGAGGTGAACATACCCTATCATGACCCGCAGTGAGTCACACCCTTATAGAATCCCCTCCCCTTCAGTGGCAGCAGAACTCGTGACGGCTGAATTTGGCACAGGTGATGGGTTGTCCCTCCCTTGATGAGGTTATGCTATTTATTTATTTATATTTTTTTGGCTGTGTTGGGTCTTCGTTGCTGCACACGGGCTTTCTCTAGTTGCGGCGAGCGGGAGCTACTCTTTGTTGCGGTGTGCGGGCTTCTCACTGCAGTGGCTTCTCGTTGCGGAGCACGGGCTCTAGGCGCGTGGGCTTCAGTAGGTGTGGCACGCGGGCTCAGTAGTTGTGGCTCGCGGGCTCTAGAGCGCAGGCTCAGTAGTTGTGGTGCACGGGCTTAGTTGCTCCGCGGCATGTGGGATCTTCCTGGACCCGGGCTCGAACCCGTGTCCCCTGCACTGGCAGGCAGATTCTTAACCACTGCGCCACCAGGGAAGCCCGGTTATGCTATTTAATACTGCACCATAGTAGACTGAAGAAGCTGCCATGCTGTGGAGAGGGCCACATGGCAGGGAACTTCTGGGGGCTCCTGGGAGCTGAGGGCCTCAGTCCTGCAACCACAAGGAACTGAATTCTGCCATCAACCACGTGGTGAGTCCTGGATGAGACCGTGGCCCTGGTGACCCCTTGATCGCAGCTTTGTGAGTCCTGAGCAGAGGTTCCAGCTGAGCTGTGTCACATTCCTGACCCATGGAAACTTCAAGATAATAAAGAGGTGTTGTTTTAAGCCACAAGGTTTGTGGTACAGTTGGCCCTCCATATCTACAGTTTCTGTATATGTGGATTCAACAAACCAAGGATAGAAAATATTAAAAAAAAAAAGAAATTCCAGAAATTTCCAAAAGGTTAAACTTGAATTTTGGGGGCCAGCAACTATTTACATAGCACTTACACTGTATTTACAACTATTTACATAATATTTACATTGTATTAGGTATTATAAGTAATCTAGCCATGATTTAAAGTATACAGGAGGTTGTACGTAGGTTATATGCAAATACTATGCCATTTTATATACGGAACTTGAGCATCTTTGCATTTTGGTATCTGAGGGGAGTCCTGGAACTAATCCCCTGTGGATACTGAAGGGCGACTGTAATTTTTCTGCAGAAATGGAAAACTAATATAATGGTCAATTTCAAACTACCAACAATTTAACTCATGTAATTCCTGAAAATGTAACAATCAGCTCTCAAGAGCTGTCCAAGGGGGCCCCAGTATTGTACTGCTAACGGCTCTATTATAGCAGTTTGGACCAAACAACCCAATAAATGTTTGCATCCTAACAACCTAGAAACCTTTTGGAAAAATAATATACATAAATTGAAAAAAATTGTGTTTCGTTCTTAAAAACCACAATTACCTGTGGCACGTTTGTGCCTATTGGCCACTTTGCAACTTTTCAGATCTTGGAGTCAGAGTGGACTCACCACTCTCATTCCACACTGATTTCTGTGCAGTACTTGCTTTTTTTTTAATTGAAAATTTTACTGGGGTAATTGTAGATTCACCTGTGGTTTGAAGAAATAATGCAGAGAGAGTCCTTGTACGCTTTGCTTAGTTTCCCCCAATGGTACCGTTTTGGGGTATTTGATTTTTATCACAGCAACTGCTAAAAACTCAGTTTCAGAAAGATGTGACATTGGACTTTCCTAGTGGTTCAGTGGGTAAGACTCCGCACTCCCAATGCGGGGGGGCTGGGTTCGATCCCTGGTCGGGGAACTAGATCCCACAACGCATGCTGCAACTAAGAGTCCGCATCTCGCAGCTAGAAACATGCCACAGCGAAGATCCCGCGTGCTGAAACTGACCCGGGGCAGCCTAAATAAATATTAAAAAAAAAAAAGAAAGAAAGATGTGACATTGGACTTCCCTGGTGGTCCAGTGGTTATAACTCTGCGCCTCCACTGCAAGGGGCACTGGTTCAATCCTTGGGGAACTAAAATCCCGTATGCTATGTGGCGTGGTTAAAAAAAAACCCCAAAAAACAAAACAACAGCAACAACAAAGAAAGATGGGACGTCATCAAAAGGAATGTAGCACCGTCTCACGTTGAACCTGGGAACTACCTTGAGCTCCAGGTTCATGTGGTGTCTGACCAATGTCAATATGTCTCCCTCAAATTTTAAAATATCCCCGTGGTTGCCCCTCTGAGCTTGCTGCAATGCTCTGGGGTGCCTTGGCGCATGTATTCGTTTCTTTGCGTGGCTTATACTACAGAAATTTATTGTCACACAGTTCTGGAGGCCAGAAGTCCAAAATCATGATGTCGGCAGGGCTGGTTCCTTTTAAGGGCTGTGAGAATCTGTTCTGTGCATCTTGTCTAGCTTCTGCTGGTTTGCTGGCAATCTTTAGCCTTCCTTTGTGTGTAGAATCATCACTCCAATCTCTGCATTCATCTTTTTTTTCCTTTAAAAAATTTTGTAATACAATTTTAAAGGTTATACTCAATTTGCAGTTATTACAAAATACTGGCTATATCCCCCGTGTTGTACAATACATCCTTATAGCCTATTTCACACCCAATCCTTTGTACCCCCCACTCCCCACCCCTCTATTACCTCTCCCCCTGCACTGGTGACCACTAGTTTGTTCTCTATATCTGTGAGTCTGCTTCTTTTTGTTATTTTCACTAGTTTGTTATAGTTTTAAGATTCCACACCTGCCTTCACCTTCATCTGGCATTCTCCCTGTTGGCATGTCTGTGCAAATTTCCCCTTTTTTATAAAGACGCCAGTCATGTAGAATTAGGGCCCAACCCAGCGACCTTATTTTAACTTGATTACTTCTGTAAAAACCCTGTCTCCAAATAAGGTCACATTCTGAGGTTCTGGGGATCAGCACTTCGACATACGGATTTACAGGGGACTCAGTTCAACCCATGGTGCTGCAGAAATCGGGAAACACAGTATCAAGCCATTCATTTATTCATTTAGTCTGCATGTTTTGTTGCATGCCAACTCTGTGTCAAGCACAGAAAAGATAAAAATCCGCCCTCGTGGAGTTTCCAAGCTAGTTGGGAAGACAGCATACCCCAAACAAGTCAAGATGAATACGGGAATGAGAAGGGCAGGTTGGAAGTTGGTTTCGGGCATCAGGGCTTATCTTCCCCTCCTCTTGGTATAGACCGGGATTCTTGGCCTTCCCCAGTCAGTAGAAATTGATTGGGCTTCCCTGGTGGCACAGTGGTTGAGAGTCCGCCTGCCGATGCAGGGGACACGGGTTCGTGCCCCGGTCCAGGAAGATCCCACGTGCGCGGAGCGGCTGGGCCCGTGAGCCATGGCCGCTGAGCCTGCGCGTCCGGAGCCTGTGCTCCGCAACAGGAGAGGCCACAACGGCGAGAGGCCCGCGTACCGCAAAAAAATAAAATAAAAAAAAAGAAATTGGTTAGAGGCCAGACAAGAAATTCAGACAGGCCTTTACTGGGGCCCCTGCTGCAGCAGCAGGGAGCGAAAACAAGTAACAGGTTCCCTTGCTTGCTCCCAGAGGTGGGGCGAGCTTGTCCCTTCTATGGGGTGACAGTAGGGGTGTGTCCACGGGTTGGGCCAGAGGAGTGGCTTAGGTGTTTTGCCCACCCCTCTGGGGGTGTACTGCAGGGGCACACGTAGTACCTTGCTTTTGCTCCCGAACCCCTTTTTTTGTTCCTGACTCTTCAGAAGTGGCAGCTGGGTTTTTTTGGTCTTTTTGGACATTCTTGTCCAGAATTTGCCCTAACTGCACATGCACGCAGTTATTTTTAGTCCCTTATAGTTCCTTTGTATTTTGTTGCCCGAGGAGACGTTTGTCCAGGTACAGGCACTGCAGCAAAGGGTCCCAGGTCCCAGCCTGTCTCATTCTCAGCCTCTTGTTTCCACTTTGTCTACTGTGTGTGGTGTCGCATCCATCCAGATCACACATTTCTCCCAAAATATCAGGAAAGGAGTCAGGCTGGCTCAGCTTGGGTCACACGTCCATCTCTAAGTGGATTGTTTGGACCTGGGTCATGTGGCTGGCAGGGCGGCTCGTTATGGTTGGAAGTCAGATCTACGTGGAAGGTTGGGTACTCACCTCAGAAGAGGGGTACAGCAGACGGCTGGGGCCACAAGGACCGCAGATGTCAATCACGCTCAGTCACTCACCCTCCCTCTCATCTCCCTCATTCCCTCAATCTCTCCCTCATTCAGTCAACAAATAGGCACCATGTTCTTTCTTCCAGATCCAGGAATGGGAGAGCCGGATCTTTGCCCATGGGAAGGATGTCAAGGCCTCGGGATGCATCCTGGATCAGAAGGTCAAGAGCCAGCGAAGGGTCAAGATCCTTGAAGACCAGTTGGACAGGGTGAGGGTCAGCCTCTTGGCTGTCTCCCGACCTGAACTCTTGGGGGAAGAACTGAGCATGGGAGTCAAGTTTTAGAAACGGTGGACCAGATTCCTGGATGCAGAGTGGCCTAAAATAGTGGGTTCCCTAAGTGGGGTTAGGAGACAAGATCCTGGAGGGGTGGAGGGTCTCCCAGGAAAGGAGACTGATGCTTGGGTCTTGGGGGGGATGGCGATGCTCTCAGAGCCCCCAAATTGGGAATGGGCCCCCTACCTGACAAGTGCCCCCTTCTCGGCTGAGAATGGAAGAGGGAGGCAGGCCAGGCCTCAGACAGACTCTTGGCATCCTCTCCCACACCACCACCCCCATTCCAGGTCACCTGTCGCTTTGACAACCAGCTGGTTCGGAATGCAACCTTGCGGGAGGAGCTGGATCTCCTGCAGATCGAGAGGAACCGCTATCTGAATGTGGACCACAAGCTGCAGAAGGTCAGTGGCCCTGAAGCCCAGGACCCCTTGGCCCAGCTGGAGTGCAGGGGAGGATGCAAGAGTCACCCTACTTTCTCCAACACTTGGGCCTCAAGTACGGAATCGCCCGGAGCCATAGGTTTACTTTAGTCCGGAGGGAATGGACACCTGAGAATGTTCCGGGCTACCCCCAGCAAAGAAAGCAGCCTCATTGAGATTTGCAGAAAGCAGAGATGTCACTTTGAGTGTTATCACCCAGGGCAACCAAGGCGCAGGCAGGACCATTTACATTCCATGGGTTTCTCAATAACCTTTGAAGTCCTTTGAAGAATCCTCCCTCCCTCCTTTCACCTCCCTTCCTTCCTTTATTCTCTCCCTCTCTCTTTCTTTAAGTTTTCCTTTGAAATAATTTCAAATTTGCACAAAAGGTGCAGGAATAGTACAAAGAACTATATATCCTTCACCAAGATTGATAATTTGCCACATTTACTCTCTGTCTGTCTCCGTGTGTGTGTAATTAGTTTTCCTGAAAATAATTTATTATCACAACTGCCGAACTATTTGAGAGTACGATGCAGACATTATGGTCCTAAGAACTTCAGTGTGTATTTCCTAAGCACAAGACCATTTTCTTATATAAACAAAGTGCCCTTACCCAAGGGCACTGAACATTGTTGCAATTCTAAGCAGTCCATATTTAAAGTTCATGATTGTTCCAACACTGTCCTTTATAGCTAATTTAATTATCTGCTACAGGCTCTGGGCCAGGATCCCACATTGCATTTGGTTGTCCTGGCCTCATTCATCTGGAACAGTCCCTCGGCCCTTCTTTTTTTTTTTTTTGGGCTGCGTTGGGTCTTCGTTGCAGTGTGCAGGCTTCTCATTGTTATGGCTTCTCTTGTTGTGGAGCATGGGCTCTAGGCACGCAGTCTTCAGTAGGTGTGGCACACGGGCTCAGTAGTTGTGGCTCGTGGGCTCTAGACCACAGGCTCAGTAGTTGTGGCTTGCTGGCTTAGTTGCTCCGCGGCGTGTGGGATCTTCCCAGACCAGAGATCAAACCCGTGTCCCCTGCATTGGCAGGCGGATTCCTAACCACTGCGCCACTAGGGAAGTCCCCCTCGGCCCTTCTTTGTCTCCATGACTTTGACATTTTGGAAGCATTCAGGACAGTTGTGCTGTGTGACGTCCCTCCATGTGGATTTATCTGATCTTTCTCCATGATTAGATTCAAGTTGTGCATTTTTGGAGGAATATCACAGAGGTGGTATTGTGTCATTTGCAGGCATTATATCAGTAGGCACATAATGTAAGTTTGTCCCATAACTAGTAACGTTGACCTCGATTGCTTGGTCAGCCAGGTTTCTCCAATATAGAGTTTTCCTCTTTGTAATGACTGAGTCCAGGGAGGTTCTTTGAGACTCTAAATATCCTGTTCCCTGATACATTTTCACGCAATTGTTCTAGCATCCCTTAATGACCTTTGCCTGAATAATTATTATTGTAATGGCTACCAAATGGTGATTCTTCTCTCTCATTTCTTCTTCATTTATAAGATGGCATTTTACTTAAGGAAGAACTTCTTGAGTATATTTATGGGTTATCAGGAAGCATTCATGTATTCTTACTTTATTCTCTGGGTTATAATCCATAGTGCTCATTACAATGTTCACATTGTCTCAGATTTGCCTGGTGGGAGCCCCCTCAAGCTGGCTTCTCTGTCCTTTTGACAAGCCCATCTGTTTTGTTTTTTTTTTTTGAACACTTCCTTACTTTCTGGCACAGGAAGAGAGTCCAGATTTTCTTGTACTTGATCAGCCTTAACTCTCAAGTTAGCATTTCTCCATGGGGTCTTGATTCTTCCTAGTGGGGTGTCCTGCTTCTTCTTCTTTTGGTGCTGAGAAACCAAATTACAGGCACTAGGAGTCCTCACTGCTACTGGGGTGTCCCTGCCTTGGGGCCCTTTCTCTGGAGCTAGGAAACACACGCACATATTTTAAAATTGTGAGTTCATGTCGGTGCCTCTCATTCCAATCCATCACCCCTGGGTTATTCCTGAACCTTCCCTATTTTATCTTTTTCTTCCCCACAGTGGGAACCTTGGCTCCCAACAGCGTTTATAGACGTACTCACTTGTTCAATCCTACAAAACACATAAGAGAGGTTCAGAATTGCTATAGCTGTACTAACACCCCCTGAACCTGAGCGTTCAAGATTTGTGTGCAGATTGTTTTGTTCTCTGAGGGCCTGGGTATCTATCTATCTATTTATCTATCTCATATTATTGTATTCAGAAGTCACTGGGATTAGTTCCTATTTTTTTGGTCTTCTTTGTGGTTCTGTTCTTTGTTTGAAATACAGTTAGGTTCACTTGCTTCTGTTTGTATTTGGTTTTAGTTCTCTCCCCTATCCTTGTTGATTTAATTTTCTTTATGAATATGTAAACCATCGACAGGAGTTCCCAAATCAAAACTATGCCAAAAGGTAAGCCACAGAAACATCATTTCCTCACCATCTCTTCCACTTCGTTCCCATTCAGCCCCCATAGTTTCTGGTTATCCATCCTAGGTTTCTTGTTACAAAAGTGTATATGTTTGTGTGTTGTGTGTGTGCACGTGCACACATACGCATGCACATGTATTTATACACACATATACATGTATGTGCGTATTACATTAATATACACACATTATACATGTATATGTATGTGTGTATATATGTTTATATACATTAATATATATACACATTATGTATATGTACAAAATATATATATATATATATAAAATTTCCTCTTGTCTTTCTCCTGAAATAACCCTTTTACACCTAACTCTGCAAAGACACTTCCATAGGACTAGAAAACAGATTAGCGTGGTCACAATCATGAAATTCACACAAATTTCTGACCCCCACCACAAAGTTAGGTCAGCACTCTTAGGAATATTCTGGGTTGGGTGTTTCACTGCATTCCTTTTTTATTTATTTATTTGTTTGTTTTTGGCTGTGTTGGGTCTTTGTTGCTTCCCGCTCATCAATCTGGCTTTCCTTTCACTTGGTACCTGTTTAAAATCCCTTTCGCCGATTGCCGCTAATGAGGAAGGTCCAAGTTTCTAAGGCCCAGGAGCCTCCCTTCTTATTGGGGAAATGTGGGGCTTAAAGGAGGGCCGTCCAGTGATGAGGGTGTTAGAAGCGGTATCTGTTTTGTTCTCTTGGCAGGAGTTGCAGCTCCTGCGGGACACGGTCAGGACCCTCATGGTCTCCTCCACCTCTGCCTACACCATCAGGTAGGGCCCCTGGAGGCATCCTAGATGACTCAGTCCATGCATTTTCTTAAGGAAGTGGTGGGAAGGTTCCAAACTCAAGAAATAGATTGTCAGAACATCCTTTTTTTTTTTTTTTATAAGGTGCCCCTTTCTCTCCCACCTCCACTGATTTCCCAGCTTCTCGGGCAAGGTCCCTCTCCTTGGGTGTGTGAATTAACCTCTTTAACCCCAGTCTGTTAATGGCATGTAGCACATAGGGATGTAGAAAGGCTTAAGGGGAATTCCCTGGCGGTCCAATGGTTAGGATTCCGCACTTTCACTGTCATGGCCCAGGTTCAATCCCTGGTCCGGGCACTGAGATCCCACAAGCCACAGGGCGTGGCCAAATAAATAAATAAAGAGACTTAAGGGACTTCCCGGGTGGTCCAGTAGTTGAGAATCTGCCTCCCAATGCAGGGGATGCGGGTTCGATCTCTGGTCGAGGAACTAAGATCCCACATGCCTCGGGGCAACTAAGCCCGAGCACCACAGCTAGAGAGAAGCCTGTGTGCTGCACCTAAGGCCCAATGCCGGCAAAAATAAACAAATATTTAAAAAAAATAGAGAGACTTAAGTAAGTGCACATAGCAGGGGGCCAGGTCGTAGGAAGCATCAGTGAATGACTGTAATTAGATTGATATTTGTCAGTATTGGTTGAAAGGGACAGAGATTCTCTCAAGCCACCTTCAGATAAAGGATCATGTTGTGTGGAGTCTAGAAGCCCCAGCTGCTCTGCTCATGGACGTCTTTCTCTGCCTCTGGGCTCTCCTGGGTTCCATGCTCTCTCTTAGCCCATCTCTGCTCCTTTCTGAGCTTCAGCCCTGTTCTCTTGCTCCAAGTGGTTTCTTACCTTCTATTCAGTGTCTTGTTTCTACCACATGACTTCTGCTTATCATGGTTCATGAGTCCTCATGACATCGGTTATAGTCCAAATCTACCTTATGGTTTCTGTGATCTTTCTTTCTTTGTTCCTCTTTTTTTTTTGCGGTACACGGGCCTCTCACTGTTGTGGCCTCTCCCGTTGTGGAGCACAGGCTCCGGACGCACAGGCTCAGCAGCCATGGCTCATGGGCCCAGCCGTTCCGCGGCACGTGGGATCTTCCCGGACCAGGGCACGAACTCGCGTCCCCTGCATCGGCAGGCGGACTCTCAACCACTGCGCCACCAGGGAAGCCCTCCTCCTTTCTTTTCTTTCTTTCTTTCTTTCCGTCCTTCCTCCCTCCCTTCCTTCCTTCCTTCTTTCCTTCCTTCTTCCTCTCTCTCTTTCCGTCTTTCCTTCCCTTCTTCTGTCTTTCTTTCCTTCTTCCTTCGTTCCTTTGAGTTAAGATGCACATAATTCACCTTTTAAAAATTTATGTATGTATTTATTTATTTTTGGCTGCATTGGGTCTTCGTTGCGGTGCGCGGGCTTTCTCTAGTTGCGGCGAGCGGGGGCTGCTCTTCATTGTGGTGCGCGGGCTTCTCACTGCGGTTGCTTCTCTAGCTGTGGAGCGCGGGCTTTAGGCGCATGGGTTTCAGTAGCTGTGCCGCGCGGGCTCTAGAGCACAGGCTCAGTAGTTGTGGCGCATGGGCTTCGTTGCTCCGCGGCATGTGGGATCTTCCTGGACCAGGGCTTGAACCCGTATCCCCTGCACTGGCTGGCGGATTCCTAACCATTGCACCACCAGGGAAGTCCCCAAATTCACCATTTTAAAATGTACCATTCAGTGGCATTTAGTACCTTGGTAATGTTGTGCAATCATCACTTCTGTTTTCATCACCCCCAAAGGAGACCTGTAACCATTAAGCGGTTATTCTCTCTTTCCCTCTTCCCCAACGTCCTGGCAACCACTAGTCTCCTTCCTGTCTCAACGATTTACCTATACATCTGCCTTTCTGTAAATTTACTTTTCTGTTTCATGCAAATGGAATCATACAACGTGTCCTTTTTGTGTCTGGTTCCTTTCACTCAGTGCAGTGCTTTCAAGGTTCACCCACGTTGTAGCATCTCTCAGTACGTCATGCCTTTTTATGGCTGATTCTGTAATTTGTTACCTGTGGTCCTCCATGACCTCTTCAGAGCCTTGACTCATGGCTTCTGTTCATGCATAGCTCTGGCTTCTTCCTAACTTGGCCTTCATAACATGACCTTTTGTGGCTTCTCTCTATACACCCTTTTAGCTTCGGCTTCCCGCTGTCCCCTTCTTAGCATTTCCCAATTCAGATTCTGAGGAGAGAATCTGACTGGCCCGGCTCATCTTTTCTGCCACGTCCCACAAGTGATGGTCTGCTGGCCTGTCTTTGCATCACCAGGATCTAGCCTCTGCCAACAATCCTCCAGCTGACTGCAGTGGGCAGCCTAGCCGGGTGCAGAGATAGGGTGGTTTCCGTTAAAGGCAGGGGGCAGCTGTCAGGACCAACACTTCTGTCAGACCAGCCATTGTCTCCAGTGCTTCCTTGCTGGCTGACCTGGGCAGGTCACTTCCCCTCTTTGAGCCTCAGTTTCCTCTACTGTGACATGGCAACAATAATGGTATCTACCTCATGGGCTGCTGTGGGGACTTATGGAGTGCTGCTTTAGAGCATCTCCTGCAGGGCCAGGCTCTTGGGAAGTTGGGTTCCCTCTTCCTGGCCTTTCTGTTGACCTGAAGCCCAAGGCACAGAAAGAACTGTGAGTCCTAATCCCTGAGGGGCTGCTAGAGGGGTCGCCGGGGGCTAGGGCTGGTGGGTGCCAGGAGAGGACTCCCACCAAGGAGGACCGACCTGAGTAAGCCTCAGAGGAATTTGAACAGAGCAAGAAGCTAGTGCCCTGAGTCGAGGCAACCAAGGTTGGCAAAGGTGTGGAAAGGGGAGCTAGAATGGTCCATGGGCAGGGACCTGAGGCAACTGACCTGCTGTTCTCCCAACCTAATGACCCTCTGACCTTTGATCCTGTGACCTGTGAAGTAGGCTTGGGGCACTCTGAGTTTACAGTTGGCTGCACTACGTTTAAAAGCTTAAAAGCTCCACCTTCGGCCAAGCAG
Organism: Stenella coeruleoalba; assembly: GCF_951394435.1. NCBI lineage: Eukaryota > Metazoa > Chordata > Mammalia > Artiodactyla > Delphinidae > Stenella > Stenella coeruleoalba. The sequence goes on along the minus strand of NC_137166.1, from coordinate 51,006,551 downwards.
GCCAGGGGAGTTTCAGTGAGTGAGCCCCCTGACTCTGCCCCATAAACCCATCCTGACCCACCCCTAGGAAACTAGACAGTTTTCTGCCTTTTGTGACCACTGGGTAACGGCAACCTGATTCTGTCCCATCCCTGAGACCCCAGGCTGACTGTGCCCCATCCACCACCACCCCCAACCCCAGGATGACCCAACGCGTCCCTGTGACTCAAGACTGACCCTGCCCCATTCACCCTCCAACCCCAGGCTGACCCCGCCCCTCCCTGGGCCCCAGGATGAACCCAAATCCAACCTCCAATCTTCCTGACCCGGGTCTAACCCCCCACCCCTCCCAGGGAGGAGGCGAAGGCCAAGTTAGGCATGCTGCGGGAGAGGGCAGAGAAGGAGGTGGCCCAGAACGACACGGAGGTGCAGATCTTGCAGCGGCAGATCGCGCACTTGGAGCAGCTGCACCGCTTCCTCGAACTCAAGAACAGCGATCGGCAGCCGGATCCCGCCGTCGTGGAGAAGCGCGAGCAAAGGGGTGAGGCCGGGGCCGCCACCTCTGCCTGCAGCAGGCCGGGCCAGGGGAGGGGCGGAGCGGCTCGCTCCAGGTCTCGCCGCGGGGCGGGGCCGGCCGGAGGGCGGGGCTGGAGGGGCGGGGTCTGCGCGTCTGCGGTGTTGTTGCCCCCTCCCCACCAGCGTGCCCAGCCAGGCCCCTCCGCCCTGGTGGCCGCCCCGGACGCCGACCTCACTGCCCCCTCACCCCCCAGCCCGGGAGGTGGCCGAAGGCCTCCGGAAGACCTCCCAGGAGAAGCTGGTGCTGCGCTACGAGGACGCCCTGAAGAAACTGTCCCAGCTGACCGGGGAGAGCGACCCGGACTTGCTGGTGGAGAAGTACCTGGAGTGTGAGTCCCTGGGGGTAGGGGGTGGGGATGGAAAGGGCGGGGAGGAGGGGGGGCAGGAGCACGGCGCCCAGCCCCCCGGAATCCAGTGCAGACTGTGCTCTGTCTCGGTCACCGAGGGCCTCCGCTTCGGCCCTGGGGACTCCTCCACCTGCGCTGGAGGGACCAGGAATCAGGCTCCGCCCTACTCGCCTCTTCCCGTCCGCCCTGCCTCCGCCCCTCTCTCTACCCCGCCTTCTCCCCAGTCTCTCTCCCACCCACGTCTCGGGCCTACTGACCGCTTCCTTCTCTGTGTGTCTCCACCCGTCTGCATCTCTCTGTTCTCACTGAGTGTATCTCCGTCTTTTTCTTTCTGTCCAATTTCCCTGGCGTGTCTGTCTTCCCGCCTCCCGCATCCGTCTCCCCCTTCCCCGTTCCCTCCCTCCTCCGCCTCCCTCATTCCTGGGCCTGCGGGTCACCCTGGGAATCTTCCTCTCAGCCTCTGTGTGCCTATCTCCGTGTCCCTGTTGCTGTCTTTCTCCCGGTGTCTAATGTTCTCTCTTTACCCACCTTTACCGTTTGCTCTCCCTCACTTCTCTGTTTCTCTGTGTCTCTCTCGGCATTTCTGTGACTTTCTCTCGGTCGCTCTCTCTTTCTGTCGCTCTGCCTTGCCCTGTATTTCTCTCTGTTGGCCCCTGTGTCTATTTCTTTGCCTATATCTCTCCGTCTCTGTCTCTCTTTGTCTCTGTGTCTTTGTTGCCTTTCTCAACATCTCTTTCTCTGCCTTTCTGTGTGTGTCTCTCCGTTTGCTGGTCTCTGTCTCTCTGGACCCTGCCTTTCCTGACTCGCCCCCAGTGGAGGAGCGGAACTTCGCAGAGTTCAATTTCATCAATGAGCAGAACTCAGAGCTGGAGCGTCTGCAGGAGGAGATCAAGGAGGTGAGCGAGACCCGCCCCTCCCCCTCCTCTCCCCTCCCCTCCCCTCCCCCTCCCCTCCCCTCCCCCTCCCCTCCTCCACCCACGTTGGCGCCCCCTCCCGAGCTGGGCCCAGCGTCGCGCCCCTGCCCCTGTAGATGCAGGAGGCCTTGGAGAGCGGGCGCCGCAGCGAGGAGGACCGTCGCTCGAGGCAAGAGCAGCAGCTGGCCGAGTTGCAGCAGCGCGTGGACGAGGTGCACACGGAGGCCGAGAACCTGGAGGCCCGCTTCCAGAACTTTCGCGGGCAGCTGGAGAAGCTCAAGACCGGTGAGCACCCGCCCCGGCTTCTTCATCTGGAAGGATGCGATGAGCAGGCGGAGAGCCCTGCCCGGGCCGGCCACGCGGAGACATTCCGCGGACCACTCTGTGCACTCCCTTGTCGTCTGTCCCATATCCATCCGACCATCCATTCACTCATCCTTCATCCATTCTGCGTCCAGCCAGCCAGCCATCCTTCATCCAGCCATCCTGCATCCATCATCCATTCATCCTTCCAGTGTGGAGTCCATGAGAGTCAGGCAGCCCTGGGTTTGAATCCCAGCTCCACCACTTGTGAACTTTGGTGTGTGGTTTCCTCTGTTGGAGCCCCTCCGGAAGTGGAATGGCAGTGCCTAGTTTGTAGGGTCGGCATGAGAATTAGATGGGATGAGGGATGGAGAGAGACTGGGAGGTGGCAGTGGTGGTGGGGAGCAAGCAGGAGGGCCACCTCGTGCTGCGCGGTCGGAGCTCAGGTATTGGCAGACCCTCTTTCCCTCTGTTGTAGGGACTGCGGTGACAAGCCCTGTGCTAGGTAGTGAGGACCGGCAGGGGGAGGCGGGGAAGATGCTGACACGGGCTCTGGATACTCGTAACCCAGGGGCTGGGAGGGAGGACACCTTGGGCCCTGCAGGAGGAAGGGTATGCCTTAACTCAGAGTGGAGTGCAGGACCAGGATTTGGGGGGCCCAGTGCAGAATGAAAATGCGGGGCCCCTTGTTTACAAACTGGCAAGAATTTCAAGAGACAAGAGCAGAGCATCAAACCAAACGTGGGCTCCTTCTCGGCACAGGGCCCTGTGCCCATGACATTGGCTCTGCTGGGCTCACAGGGGAGGTCTCCTGGGAGCCATGATGCTTGAGGCCGATTTTGAAGGATGAGTATTTAACCAAACAACTGGGGAGAGGGGATGCTCCCAGCAGGCGGGGCCAAGGCTCGGAGGTGCATGCAAGGAAGGCAGGTTCTTCGTGCAGAGAGGGCGTGGGTGGGAGTTGAAGAGGGTCAGATCCTAGACGGATGCCAGGCTGAGGCTTTTTCCTGGGGGTGCTGGGGAGCCATGGGAGGGCTGTGAGCAGGAGAGGGGGGTGGATAGGAGGGAGAGGGATGAGGATGGAGAGGGAGAGAGGGAGCACAGAGGTGTCGGGGGTGTGAGGGCTGAGGCACCAGGGGTCTGGCCCGGTGAGGGTGCAATGCGGAACCTGGGAGGAGGAACTGCTCTGGGGGGTGAGCCTGACCTCAGTGTGAGCGGTATTGCGGACTGTTCGGAGAGGGACCCCAGGAGGAAACTGAATATGAGCCTGCAGCTCAGGTGGGGGAGGCAGGGGAGAGTGGTAGGGATGCCACAGGCTGGGTGCAGATTTCTGTCAAGGTCATGGGTGCATCTTATTTCATTCACAATAACCAGTTAACTAAATACAAGCAGGCCAATTGTGAGAGCGGGTCACAGCCTTGGTGCTGCTGTGAATTTCCTCCGCTTTCTCCCGTGGAGCACGTGTGTGTGTTTCTGTGGGAGAAGCACATCCTGAGCTGTGGACTCGCTGGGTTGGGTGGAAGCTGGGTGATTCTGAGCCGTGAGCAGAGGACTGGCCGTGTGGAGGTGCCCTTGTCACGTTTTCCTTGGACTTCCCTCGCTTTTTGCCCTCCGTCATCTGGAACCCGGTGGGTCTGAACTTGGGCAAGTCCCTTCGCATCTTTGAGCCTTGCTTGGGCAGCAGGGCCTTGAGGAGAGGAGAGGGTGGCACCCCGTGGGCACCGGATCCATGATGGCTTGTCCCCTCTGACCCCAGATATCCAGCACCTCTTCACCAGGGCCCAGTGTGACAGCACGGTCATCGATGACCTCCTAGGGGTCAAGACCCACATGAGAGACCGGGACATAGGCCTCTTCCTGGGCCTCATAGAGAAGCGGCTGGTGGAGCTCCTGACGGTGCAGGCCTTCCTCGAAACCCAGGTTGGGATGCAGACGGTGCAGAGGGGGGACAGGGTGCCGGGGCCTTGGAGACGGGCCTGAGCAGACCACTGGCTTCTCCACCCTCCAGAACAACCTCTCTGCCAGCTTGCCTGACGCTGCCCTCCTGGTGCTGGGCCAGAGCCCCGAGGATCTTCCCAAGAAAGTGGCCCCACCTCAGCCCCCTGACCATCTGTGAGCCAGAGGGCAAGGGTCAGGGAGCTTCCACGGGGGGCAGAGGAGACAAGGGAAGGGAGGGTTTTCAGGTGTGGGTGGGCCCCCGGGACTGGAGGGTGAGTGGGGCTCGGGGGCGGGGGGAGTAGAAGATGAAGTGGGTACTTCGGGGGAATCAGGAGTAAGGGCTCCAGGGACATTCGATGGGGCCCTGGGTGGACCCGAAGGGGAAAGGGCGTTCAGAGCCCGGCGCACGGCTGAGGGTCTCAGGGCCTAGCAATGAGACGCCATCGGCCTTCTGAAGGTCGAGGAGTAGAGTCCCTTCCTGCCTTCCACCCACCTTAGTGAGGACCCCCCAGGCTTTGAGGCCAACGACGACTACCCGCTGAGCGAGGGGGAGCTGCTGAGCTACGTGGTGAAGTCGGTGAGGACGGGTGCCCGCGGGAGCGGGGCGGCTCTTCCTCCTCTGGGGCCCTAACTCGCCTCCCCCGCAGCTGGAGGCCCGGGAGCAGGCGAAGGGTCAGTACCTGAAGCAGCAGGCTGAGGCCGTCACGAAGGTGGACAGCACCCCGAGCGTGACCCTCTCCAGCACCCAGGCCAGCTCCAGCCTGCCCCTGTTGCCCAAGAGCCCCAGCGCTGTCCCCGGCTCCCTCACGAGCCACAGGGCTAGCAGCATCCTGGCGTCCAGCGGAGGCCGCGCCACCAGCTCCAATGTCGGCCGTGTCAGCTTTAGGGACCCCAGCTCCAGCGCAGGCCACGCGACCTTCGGCTCCACCAGACCCGTCACCGGGGGACTTATGTCCAGCCGGGGCTCGACTGAGGGCCGAGCGATCGTCACATCCCCCAACTCTAGCAGCTACCCGGGGTCCACTGGATACTTGGGGTCCAGCAGAGGCCACGAGAGCTTTGGGGGCCCGGAGAGCAAAGGCCCTGGGTCAGAATCGAGTGGAGGCCTCAAGTCCAGCAGAGGCCAAGTCTCAAGCACTGGCCCTGCCTCTACCACCGGCCGGGTCTCCACCACCAGCAAAGATTCCCAGAGCAAATACTAGGGGCACCCAGCCCCAACCCGGCCTCTGGCTCCTTGCAGGGCCTTCTCTGGGTCTCTGCCTCTTAATTTCCCCTATGCCTCTCCATCTTTCTCACCCAGCTCCGGGTGACCTGCCTGCACACCTGTCTGCATCTCCCCTTCACTATGTCTCTGCATCTCTTCCCATCAGCTCCCCGTCATCTGTCGCCTGGTCCCCCTCTCTGTTTCCAACCTGCCCTTCCCTTTCGGTTCCCTAATCTTCTGTTCTCTAGGCTTCCCGTTCAGTGTGTCTCTGTCCTGTCTCCATGTTTGTCTCCCCATCTCTACTCTGACCTCTCTGATTATCCCCCCCACCTCCTGTTTCGGCTTCCCCATTTCTAACTCCCTCTCCTCTCCTCCATCTCCCAGGCCCTCCTCGCATCTCATGTCCTTGTCTCTGTAGCTCCTCATTCCTTGTCCTCAAGAGTCCCCAGTACTGACCAGTGGGGGAAGGATGGGGGCAAAGACATCAGGGTCAGCATGAACTGTGACCATAGGAAATAAAGGCCAGAGTCTGATTTTTACCCCAGCCTGGTTACAAGCGTATATGTGAGTGAGTGAGCATAAGACATGGCTGTTTCCTCTACCTTTGGCCCAGGAGAAAATGTATGACCCTGTCCCTATTCCCTGCCATTCATTCATTTACTCACTTTTTTTTTTTTTTTTTTGAGACTTGCACATTTCAGGCTCTACTGAGAACCAGAAACTGTATCAGTCAGGATAGGGTGGGTTATGCTGCAGTAAGAAGCAACCCCAGAATCTCAGTGTGTACCTTTAAAATTTTTTATATTTTGGAATTCTTCATATCTCAAGAGAGGGGACTGAAAGCAGCATGTCAACCTTGCTACCTCAACATTGCACAGGAAAGAAAAAAACTCCAAATTGCCCACCACGTCGTTGATTAATTAGCTTTTATCAAGACATACAAACAATATAAATAGTAACAACAGAAAGAAAGTATTAAAGAAAAATAAGGGACCTAGAACTCATTTTGTTCTCACAAATGCAGTTCAACACACAGGCTTTATAAGAATGCTTTAAGAACACAAAACCATCTTCAAAATTGGACTCAAAAAATGGGACAAAATTGGAGGTGACTCGCGCCTGTGTGTTGTTGGGGCTGCGAGCAGGGGTCGCCACCTTCTACTCTCAGCCATCCCGGAAGTTGTCATCGGTGGGCCTGGCACCGTTTGCTAATTTAGTACAAACGTGGGCTCACTAGTTCTGTTTGTAAGATAATTAATCCATCAGAGTCATGGGATTTAGTTTCCCATCGTGAGGGAAAGGGCTATCGATCTTGTGATCTAATGAGAAAGCTTACCTGTATTTATTCAGTTTACAGGCAGGATGTTAAAAGCAGGGCAGCAAATGATCAAGACAACCCAGCAGGGTGAAAGCCTTCTTCTGGAGGGAATAGTCACTGGACCTGACCACAACTCCTACAGTTTGGGGCATGGTAGAACACATTTTTGTTGAAATCACTTCTGAGAAATATTCATAAGGAACAGGAGATGTTGGAATGAATTATTAATTTTCAATGTCTCTTTAGTGCACAGTACAAAGTTAATAATTTTGTAAAAGTTCTCCCCTTCACACCGTATCAAATCAGATCCTTTGAATTAACGATATGATGCAGAATCCCATCTCTTCCCTAACAGTTGCAGGGGAGGGGGACTCTCCATCTCTTTTCCCGTTGATTTGACAAACATTTTTTGAGTACTTACTATGTGCCATACAGGGTACTAGGCTCTGGGGATATAACAGTGAACAAGAAATTTAAAAACGGGTATTTCAGGAAGGCGATGGAAATGGCAACTCCCTAGGATGGGACTTCTGGAAGTTAGGCTGTCATTCTCACTTTCTCCTTTGGGACCTGGGAAGTCTCATCTTGGCGGGGGGCAGAGTCATGACGACCGGCCCTGTTTGCCATCCCAGAGGGACTTCCTCTTTCTCTCCTAAGACAGGACAATGAGTACAGAGAACACAGACCCTCAGGTCTCCCCTCCCAAAGTGGTCTCAAACCCCTATAGCAGGAGGCGTTCAGCCTTAAACACCCCACCCCGAGTCTCAGCCACCTCAAGGGTCCTAGAGCTACACTGGGCAGAGCCTCCCCTGGTCCAGGGGCTGGGCTCACCATCTATGGATGGTCAACCTTGTGGCAACAAGCTCAGAAGAGAACTGAGGTCACTTAAAGAAAAGTCGGAGAATCAAACCCAGAATCCTCTTGGTTCCCAAGTAAGACAGCACTACCCTCGGGGTCACAGTCACATCCCCTGTGGCTCAGGGTGGAGAGAGAGATGGAGGATGCAGGCTTGCTGGGCCAAGGCTGTAGCTAGGAGACAAAAAGTGTGGGCTGCTGATACCTGCTTTCAAGTGGGGGCGATTTTTGTGGCGGTGAGAGTGGTGATGTTGGTGATGGCCGTAGTGGGGATGGCGATGATGGTGGTGAATGAACGTGGTGACAGTGATGATGATCACGATGTGATGCTGACGGTGACAGAGAAGGGGATGTGATGGTTATGATGACGACCGTGGTGACGATGGTGATGGTGGTGATGGTGACAGTGGTGTTGGCAATGATGCTGCGAGTGCCACCTCAATGTAGGTTCTTTATTGCTGTCTCAGATTCATTTTGTAACATAAGAAAACTTGCATTTTTTAAGCCTGAGCTCGGGAATGTCATTCATTTACATTATACAGTAATAAGAAAACAGCAGACCAGTGCAGCTCAATCTTATGGGCAAAATGGAGAAAGGACTAAATTAAATTATACTCAATAGCAGTGAAATTTGGAGCATTTAGTGATTTCTGTGCTTTAGGACTGAGGCAGAAACTGGCACTGTCGCATACAACCTGTGTGGATTTGGACAAGTGTCTTCACCTCTCTGAGCTCCGTTCATCTTGAAGTCAGAGGGGGAATCCCTGGAGGTGTGATCAGGGGATCTGACCGACATTTAAAAATAGGAATACAGTTGAATAAAAAACATCATGCAGTACAGGGTGGTATTTGATGAAACCATGTTAATGTGAAATGATTTCTTACTGCGCGTCACGGCCAGAAAAGTTTGGAAGCCACTGGTAGATGGCACCCATCATCATACACTGATTTTCAGACGACCGCCCACTAATAACACCCGATATCAACTCCCTTTCAGATGTCGATTCCACTTCACCCAAAGCAAACGTTCCAGGTCTCCCAGCGGCTCTGTCTTAGCAGAACTCCGCCGCCAGGTGGCGCCAGTGCCCCGCTGTGAGCGGATTCTTCTCCGTCCTGACTCAGCCCAAGCTGGTGATTTCCTTGGGGTCCCCCTCGCCCCGAGGATCGAGTTTACTGGGACTAAACGTCTTGACCACGAATAGAATTCCCCGAGCAGAGCACGGCAGGAGGGCGCAGGCGGTCACGAAGGGATGTGGCCATCCTAAGATACCCACTCATCCCTTCTTGATTCCACAATGTTCATTAAATGCCTGTGTGCACCAGACGAGGTGCCCCCACCCAGAGCTCACATCCTGATGGGGGAGGACGGACAAGATCCCAAATTCAAGACCCCACCAGTACAGGGAAGCCTACCCACCTAGTCCGGTGCAGGACGGCACGAGGTAGAATCTCGCCCGCCCCCAGCCGGCTGTGACCTTGGGCAGCTTGCTTAGCCTCCCTGTGCCTCAGTTTCCCCTGCTACAAAACGGGACTAATAGCATCCACTTCATAGGGTTGTCGTGAGCATTAAGTGAGTTAATATTTGTAAAGTACTTAGAAGGGGCCTCTGTCTGTTAAACCCAGTGTTTAAAATTCTCATTTGACAGGGCTTCCCTGGTGGCGCAGTGGTTGAGAGTCGCCTGCCGATGCAGGGGACGCGGGTTCGTGCCCCGGTCCGGGAAGATCCCACATGTCGTGGAGCGGCTGGGCCCGTGATCCATGGCCGCTGAGCCTGCGCGTCCGGAGCCTGTGCTCTGCAACGGGAGAGGCCACAACAGTGAGAGGCCCGCGTACCGCAAAAAAAAAAAAAGAAAAAAAAAAGAAAACTTAAAACAAACCAACAAACAAACACTTAATGAACTTTGACAAATGGCACTCTTCCAGGACAGGTAAACTACTTACTTTGTTAGACTTCCTAAGGATTCTTTGATCTATGAAAAACACCTCTCTGAAGAAAATACTATTCACGACAAAGAAGGGACTGGCCAAAGGTTAGGTCACTAGTCTATCCAGTGGGCTAGCACAAGTTCATTGCATTTCCTTCTTTTGATTGAGATGTAACAGCCATACATTAAATTGTACCAAGTGTATGTGAATAGCTGGATTAATTTTATGTATGCATATTAATTTCTAAAATATCAGAGGAAATCATACAACTCAATAGCAAAAGAAAGAAAGAAAAAACTGATTTAAAAAGGGCAAAGAACCTAAATAGGCATTTTTTTCCAAAGAAGATACACAAATGGCCAACAGGTATATGAAAACATTCTCAACATCACTAATTATCAGGGAAATGCAAATCAAAACCAGGTATGGAAAAAAGGGACCTTTGTGCACTATTAGTGGAAACGCAAATTGGGACAGTCATTTTGGAAAACAGTATGGAAGGTTCTCAGAAAACTAAAAACAGAACTATTGTTCTGTAACATCTTATGGAAAAACCCAAATGAACCTTTTGGCCAACCCAATACCATATGATCCAGCAATCCCACCTCTGGGTATTTCTCCAAAGGAATTAAAATCAGAATCTTGAAGAGATACTTGCTCTCCCATGTACATTGCAGCATTATTCACAATAGCCGAGACATGGAAACAAACCTGAATGTCCTCTGGCTTCTTTAAAAATTTAGTCCTTGCTTTGATTTTCAACAGTTTGACCATGATGTGCCCAGGTGTGGTTTTCTTTGTGTATTTCCAGTTTGGATTTTGCTGAGTTTCTTGAATCTTTGAGTTAATGTCTTTCATCAGTTTTGGACAATTCTTAGCCATTATTACTTCAAATTTTGCTTCTCCCTCAATGTGTTTCTCCTCTCATTTTGGTACTTAAGTTATATGTATGTATGGCTTATATTCATATATATATATGTTCCTTATATCTTTTATCATTTATTCTCTTCTGTGTGTTTTTTTGTTTTGTTTTGTTTTTCAATTGCTCTCCATGCTTCCATTTGGCAATTTCCTATTGACCTGTCATTGTATTCATGAGTCCCATCTTATCATCTTATTCAGGACCCAGTATACAATTAAACCTACTCAATTAACTTTAGTTTCAGATTTTGCATTTGCCCAAAATCTTGATTTGATTCTTGTCTAGATTCCAATTCTCTGTTGAAATGTGCCCTTATTTCATCTGCTTTTTGATCTTCCCTATTTTCTTTAGCAGTTTAGCCACAGTTAATTTGAAGTGTTCCCTGCTCATTCCAATCTGGGTAATATATTGATCTCCTTCCATCATCAGTTTTTTTTTCCTAATTATTTATCAAATTTTCTGCTTCTACCCCTGTTGATGACGTTTTAGTTTTAAGTCTGACGTTATAGATAAAATGACTGTAAATGTACCACATGATATCTTCCCCCAGAACAGGCTTCTGCTTTTTATTTTATTTATTTATTTATCTATCTATCTATCTATCTATCTATTTATTTATTTTTGGCTGCATTGGGTCTTTGTTGCGGTGCGCAGGCTTCTCATTGCGGTGGCTTCTCCTGTTGTAGACCACAGGCTCTGGGCGCGTGGGCTTCAGTAGTTGTGGCTTGCAGGATCTATAGCGTAGGCTCAGTAGTTGCAGCACACGGGCTTAGTTGCTCCACGGCATATGGGATCTTCCCAGACCAGGGCTCGAACCCATGTCCCCTGCATTGGCAGGTGGATTCTTAACCACTGCGCCACCAGGGAAGTCCTCACTTATGAATTTAGATGCTTAAATAAAATATTGGTGAAGAGAAATCATTAAAACAGAGGATACTATAAGCAGGAGAGATTTATTCTAGGAATATAAGGATATTTCTGCTCTTTTTAATGTACCATAGTTTATCATATTATTAGGTCAAATGAGAAAAATCAGAATCATCTTAATAGATGCCAATAAGACATTTGATAAAATTTAAAATGCAAGCCTGTCAAAGGCACAGCTGCATATTAGGGCGGGGAGGACTAAGACCTTTAAGGACTTGACCTTAAACTGTGATGCCACATGGATAGGACCCACCTTATGATGCCTCCCAGGCAAATCCCTAGCTCCTCCCCCAATGCTATTAAGCATTTACATAAATTCCCGGGGGGGGGGGACGGGACCTCTAGCACATTATGGAGGTGAAGCTGGGGACTTGAAAGAAACAGCGTTCAGAAGGTGAGAATCCATGGAGCTGAGGCCAGACCAAGAGGTGGGAAAAGAGAGTTGAAGGCGCTCTGGAAATGTCCCAAATCACCAAGATCACAGCCCCAGTGACCGAGACATACTTCCTTGGGCTGAACTTTGTCCGTAAGTTCAGCTCTCTCTTCAGAGAGCACATCTGTGAAGGGCTGAGAGTAGGGTGTGGGTGGGTGGGAGGCAATACTGATGTTCTGAAAAATCCCACAAACCACCCAGGGGACACCTTCAGTACCCAGGGGACCTCTTCAGCACCAAGGGACATCTTTGGAATCAGCTGCATGATACCTGGGCTATTACTGGCTTAAAAAAATACTGTCTGCAGAGCTGATCTCAGAGCTGGGATGGGACGACTCAGATATTCTGGACACCACTGTGGCCACCATCCCATAAGCTATCTTATCACACTTCCAGCCACCTGCAAGGCAAGGTCTATGAGAGTGGACGTCCATCCAAAGGTAGGGCTCATGGAGCTGATGCTAGGGTCGAAGGGAACACTGTGGATGCTGTGGAAAGGCCTCCAACCATTACAAGTTGATCTGACAGATGGGGACCAAGAAGCAGCCAACAGAGATGGGACGCCCACCTGAAGTGCAGGTCACGCCCATGCCTGGCAAAATGATTGTCCCTAAAACGCCATCCACCACCAACTAGAAGATCTCAGCACCAATGGTTGTGCTGTGCTATGCCTGCAAGGACATAACCCAGGGTGTCCACAGTGAACAGTTATCCATCCACCTGTGAACTTCTTTGAATTTGACAAGAGTCACCAGCAAGGCCTTAGTACCAAAGGTCTACGTACGGGTGGTGGAGGAGGACCCAGAAGCGCTCACATTCAAGAAAGGCTCCTACAGCTCCTACCTGCATTTGTGGCTACCCTCATATTCTTTATGCCACAAGCCACCAATGGGACATCCTCACCACCAGATGACCTCATTACCACATTGACATTTTAGTAAATGAGGAACACTGACACAGCTACAGGGCCACCTAACAGGTTATACATGGTAGCAGCTCTGATTTGATTAAAGTTATTACCATGTACATTTATACCACATAACCAGTGTCCTCGGTTGGGTGTGTGCACTTGCTACCCTGGAATGAGATTTATAAACTTTCGTCTTGGCTTTGCAGGGGGAAAAAAAAAAGGTTTTGTTAAAGGCCCTCTGCAGTCCTTCTCAAGAATATTAAGTATATTAAGTGGCTTACGTGGGCATCAGTGGCAATTCTTCAAATGTCACAGCCACTACCGGGCACCCTTCACGCCTTCATACCTTAGACCTGTGCTGTCCAGGATGGCAGCAGCTAGCCACCTAGCTAGGGTAGGGCCGCTCGACCGAATGCACGCGGAGGTGAGAGGCCAGCGCGTTGGACTGCTTGAAGGCCGTGGTGCACAGCGGGCAGACGAAGGGCCGATCGCCCATAGGCACGCGCTCGTGCACCCGCAGCCTGTGGCGGTGGGTGAAGCGCTTGCTGCACAGCCTGCAGGAGTGCGGCTTGTCCTCACAGTGCTGCCGCCGGTGCAGAAGCAGGGCCGGCCCGGCCTCGAAGGCCTTGCTGCAGTCCCGGCAGGGGAAGGGCCGCGAAGGGGCGTGCAGAGGCTCGTGACAGTGCAGCTTGTAGGGGGTCTTGAAGCGCTTCGGGCAGGACGGGCAGGGGAAGGGGCGCTCGCCCATGTGGAGGCGGCAGTGCTCCTGGGGAAGAGGACAGCACCGGGAGTGAGGAACAGTGGCTCACCTCTGCAGGACACGCCTCTCCAGGTAGATTCACCCCTACTCCTTGCAGGTCTCCGAGAAAGAGACCAAATGAAGATACACATACCAATTGTCTAAAATTTTTTAAATTACAAACCAAACTATTAAATAAAATACGTTCTTCCTCCCCGCTCTGACAAATAGACCTTCACAATGACCCGGAAGGCCAGGTTCAAATTTATCTTCTTTGGAATCCTCAGAGTTCCACACTAGAACTTGGTGGCTCAGGAGAGCTGGCGGGGGTTTCCCAGGCCTCGGGGGATATCGCACCCACAGAAGGACAGCCCAGTCCAAGCCTCCCTTCCACCCGTCCAGCCTAGAGGTTGTGCACACAGGTGGGGCAAAATGCACCCTGGGGATGGTGGAGCCAGAGAGCCCTGGAAGCAGCCTTTGGGCCCCTTGGGTAGGGAATCCCAGGCTCTCTTGTCCCCTTGGCCACACAAGAAAGGGCAGCAGGAGAGGGTCATGGCAGCATCCAGTAACAGGAGAGATCCAGGGTAGCTCTGAGAGCTGGGCTGCCTCCAGACTAACTCCCAGCCTCTCCTTTCCTCCCATCATGGCCCTCAACACACCTCCCGCCTCCCCACCCCTCCCCAGCCATGGAAGCCTCCCTTTCCATTACCTTCTCCTCCAAATCTGACCCCTATCTCCTTCTTACCTTCCTCGAAAACCCATCCCCAATTTCCTATCATCTCATGATCATCCCAGCTGCTACCTCCCTGAGTGCCAAGACCACTTTCTCTAAGCCTCTCCCCTCACATCTTTCCTGGGATTCTTCTACCTTCTAGCTCACCTCCACATACATTTAACCCCTCCCCGCCTCGGCCTCCTGGTCACCCCGCCCACTTTCCCTTCAGGCCCAGCTCTGCTCTCCCTCTTCCGGTGGGCTCTGCCTCTCCCCACCGGCTCCCGCTCACCCCCAGTCCAAGGCCCTGAACAACCTGGTCCCAGAAACCTCCACCCCTCCCTTCATACCTGGCCCTACCTTAGGTCCATTGCCTTGCCCTGCCTTTTCCCCGCAGGCCCCGCCCCTCGCAACAGGCCCCGCCCACCTCGGGTCCACCGCTCTCCCCTGCCCCTGTCGCGTACCCCAGCCTCTCGTCGGCTCCGCCCCCCTCTCCGCACCTACAGGTTGCTGGCTCGCTTGAAGCGCTTGCCGCTGGCATCGCAACCGTGCGGCCGCTCGTCGCTGTGCACCGGCCGGTGGCCCTTGCAGTCCGAGTGGCGTTTGAAGGCGGTCGCACACAGGCCGCAGCGAAAGGGCCGCGCCGCCGTGTGCACCACCTCGTGGCTCAGCAGCTCCCACGCGCGCTTGAAGGCCCTCCCGCAGGCCGCGCAGCTGAACTGCCTGGGCCGCGCCAGCCCCTCCCGGCCCTCGGAGCCGCTGCGAAGCGAGCCTGGCTCCTCCTTACCTGAGCGCTCCTCCGCAGAAACGTCGGGAACCAGGCGCGCAGTCGAGTACGTCCCGTGCTCGTCGATGAGCTGCACCAGGGCCGGAGCCTCCGCCTCGTCTCCTCCGGGCGCCTGGAAGAGAAGAATGGGCTTAGTCCTCGGGTCATCCCCCCATCCCACCCCTGCCCAGACATGACTGTGGATTTGGGGCTGCAGCCGCCTCATCTGTAAAATGGGCAGATAACGGGACCGCCCTCCTGGAGCGGCAATGCGGATTAAATGGGTTAAGATTGAAATTCTACTCCCCCCCGCCCCCCGCGTCCCGTCCCTCCTGACGCCTTCATTTCAGGAAAAGGCAGCTCCTTCTTTCCTTCCAAGTGCTCGGGGCAAAAACCTGACACCCCTTTTTCACACACCTTCATCTAATCTCTCATCAAGCCTGTTGGCTCTAACTTGAAAATACAGGCAGAATCGGGCCACTTCGCACCATCTCCACAGCCAGCACCCTCCTGTGAGCCAAAATCATCTCTCTCCCGGGCTATTGCTGTGGTCTCTTCTCTGGGTTCCCTGCCTCAGCCGTCCACCCCTCAGGTCTGTTCCCCACGCAGCCGCCAGAAGGCGCCGGTTAACACCTAAGTCAGCTCAGGTCCCTTCCCAGCTCAGAGGCCTCCCCTGGTTCCCCTCTAACTCAGGGAAAAGCCCAAGTCCTCACGACCCAGGAGGCCCTGCATGACCCGCCTGTGTCCCCTCCTTGACCTCATCTCTTGCCTTCTCCTCTGGCTCACTAGGCTCTGGCCACACTCAAGGCCTCCTCAACGGACTTGGTGCCTGGAACCCTCTTCCCCTCCACAGACGCACAGTTCCTCCCTCACCTTGGTCAGGTCTTTGGTCCAATGTCCCTTTTCCCTGAGGCCTCTCCTTACCACTCTATCTGAAATCGAAACTCATGCTACCCCTCCGATGCTTCCTACCTGCTTCCTGGCTTTACTTTTCTCCATAGCACTTATCTTTGGATGGGAGCCTGGCACTGCCTGTGTTCATCTTTTGCACCCTGTGGGAAGAGTCAACCTGGCAATGAAATATCCATGGAGGAAAACAGTCCCAAGAAAAGAGAGAGACAGCTTCCTAGATCTAGACAGCACCTAGATCTAGCTTCACCTGAAGCATCCTTTCCTCCACTCTTTGGTTAGGTGAGGCAATATATTACCTTTCGTTGCTTAAGCAAGTTTGAGCTGGGGTTTTCTGTCATATGGTAGGCTGAATAATGGCCTCTAAATATATCCTGGTCCTAAATATCTAGAACTTGTGAATGTTGCCTAAATGGTAATAGGGACTTTGCAGATGTGATTAAATTCAGAATCTTCAGATGGGGAGATTATCCTGGATTATCTGGGTGACTGTGAATGTAATCATAAGTGTCCTTATAAGAGGGAAGCAAAGGGAGATTTGATGCAGAAGAAGAAGGTGATGTGACTACTGAACCAAAATACTAAGCTGCTGGCTGTGAAGATGGAAGAAGGGATCAGGAGCTAAGGAATGCAGCTCTAGAAGATAGAAAAGGCAAGGAAATGGCTTCTCCTCGAACGTCTCCGAGGGAGCACAGCCCTGCTGACACCTCGATTGTGGCTCAGTGAAATTCATTTTGAACTTCTGATCTCCAGACTGTAAGTGAATAAATGTGTGTAGTTTTACGTCACCAGATTTGTGGTAATTGGTTTCATGGGAAACCAATACATGCCATTGGCAGCCAAGACCCCACAGAGGGGACACAGCTAAAAAAAAACCACCTTTTATTTGGCGTTTATGCAGCACCTTCTGGATACTAGGCACCAGACTGAGTGCTCACAATAACCCAGTCTTCTGCAGGGAGACCGAAGCTCAGAGAAGGTGAGTCACTTGCCCGAGGTCACAGAGCTTGGGAGTGGAAGAGTTAAGATTTGAATCTGGAAAGTAACACTAAGGCAGCCCTCACAAACCCATACTCATCTGTGAATTTGGGGATGGTGTTAGAGATAACCTTATTAGCTAGTATTTATTTGATACTTAGAGGGCGTAGGCACTGTTCTGAGCAATTTCTGTGTATTAACTCCCTGAACTCACTCTATGAGGTGAGGACTTTTATAATCCCCATCTGACAGACGACAAAACTGAGGCTCAGAAGTTAAGAAATATCCGGATCAGATCATAGAGCTGGTAAGAGGCAGAGGTGGGATTTGAACCCACAATATCATACCCTTGTAATAATGAACCTTCATTTGATAGATGGGGACCCATGCATTGGCAGGCGGATTCTTAACCACTGCGCCACCAGGGAAGCCCTAGAGTTAGGGTTTTTTATGAAGACTAGCTTGAAGGCAAACGTTTCATGAAAGCCTGAGAAGTAAAGGAGGGAAAGGGGATAGGAAATGCCTGGGGTGGGATGGGAATGCCACGTTAAAGGGGATGGCCTGGGAAGGCCCGATGAGAAGGTGACACTGAAGCAAAGACCTGAAGGAGGAGGGAGCGAGGGAGCCCTCATTTTCTCCAATGGCTCTCAAGTTTGAGATCCAGCACAATCATACATCCATCACTGTTCTAGGTACAGAAATAATGAATACATTCATTGTGCTCTGAATCGGACACCATCTCCTGGCATCCCCACAACAGGGAAGGTTTCATTCTCACAGAAGCAGAAACTAAGGCTCAGAGCAGCGTGTCCATGGGCCAAGACACAAAGCCAGGAAGCAACAGATCTGGGAATCAAATTCACAGCTGCCTAAATCTCTATTCCTGCTGAGACCTGACTCCTGGGGTGGGTGGGCGTCGGGGGGCTCACCTCTTCTTCTGGGACCTCAGGCTCCTCATGGTGTATCCTCAGTTGAGATGGACTGAATCCCAGAAAGTCTGGGGGGTCTCCAGGACCCGCTTCTCCACCTCCCGCCTTCATTGGGTGCGGTCTGTCCCAGACCCAGTCCCTGGCTCTGGAGGCTGAAGTGAGGGTGAGGTGGGGCTGCCGTTGGTCAGCTCCAAGGGGGCTGAGGAAGAGAGAAGAGAGGTGACAGTGAGGGTTTTCTCTAAGCTGCTGGAGTTGGGAGAGAGGTCTCCTCCAAAGTCTCATCTGCCCTGGGGGCCCAGGGAGGCCCTCTCTCTCCAAGACCCTCCTCGGAGGGACGGCAGATATTCCCATGGCCTCCACCAACAGCTACACACTGTACTCTCCAACCCCATAGCCCTGAAAGCAGCTCATGCGTGTCCTCACCCAGCCTCCTCCAGGCCTCCTTGCCTCCAGTCTCCCCTCTCCAGTCCATCCCCCACGTGGCCCTAGAGGAGTCTTTCTGGCCTCCAGAGCTGCTCTTGCCTCTTCCCTGCTCACTTTCCTCCCATGGCTCCCCAGAACCCCCAGGAGAAAAATGAGCCCTTCGGGACTTCCCCGGTGGTCCAGTGGTAAGGAATCCACCTTACAAAGCAGGGGACGCCCGGTTCGATCCCTGGTCGGGGAACTGAGGTCCCACATGCCGCGGGGCAACTAAGCCCGCGTGCCTCAACTAGAGAAGAGAAAACCCGCATACCACAACTACAGAGAAGCCCGTGCACCACAGCGAAGAGCCCAGGCGCTGCAACTAAGACCAGATGCAGCCAAAAATAAATAAATCTTTAAAAAAGAAAAAAAAAAAAAATTGAGCCCCTCAACCTGGCATTCAAGGCCCTTCACAATATGGCCTCTTGGACTGAACCTTTGTCTTCCTCACTTCACTTCCCTCTCCCCAGATAGCCCAATGAGCCTCACAGTACCCAGGGCCAACCACAGCTGACAGCACCGGAACCTCACTTCCAAGCCCCCTGGATGACCTGCAGACCCCTCACACTCATGACATCTGTGCAGACCTCAGAGTCCTCCTCCAAGCACGCCCCTCCTCCTGGGGTCTCCATCTGTGCCCATCACTGTCCCAGCAGCCTCACTGCCACCCAGTCGCTGGGTCAGGTTCCCAGGGAGTTCTCATCCCTCCGTCCTCCTCCTTCCTACCCCCTCCCTGATCTGTCAGTCTACCAACCTTCCCACGTTTTCTGCCTTTTATTCTGCCCTCTGTCCCCATGGCCTCTGCCACAGCTCAGGTCTTTTTTTGTTTGTTTGTTTTTTGGCTGCGCCACACGCATGTGGGATCTTAGTTCCCTGACCAGGGATCGAACCCTCATCCCTTGCAGTGGAAGCACAGAGTCTTAACCACTGGACTGCCAGGGAAGTCCCAGCTCAGGTCTTCTCCTCTCTTCCGGGATCATCACCCCAGCCTCCTCTCTAGCCTCTCACCTCCAACCTCCCCGATCCAGTCCGTCTCCCACACAGCCCCAGACAGGTCTTTCTACACCCACAGCTTATCTTGCTCCAGTCCTGCTCACAACCCTCCCATGGCTCCCCAGGATCGTGGGACAGCGTCAGGCCCCTCAGCCTGGCAGTCCAGTCCCCTTTGATATGTCCCCTGCGTACTCTCCAGCATCACTCTCGATGTATTTGCCCACGGACCTTACATTCCAATGGGCAGACCCTCCTTCTGCAAGTGGATCCTTAACTCTTCCATCATGGGGCGTTTGCACCTGTTGTTGGCCCACATCTCAGAGCCTCTGTCAGAATCTAACTCCTGCTTCAAGGCACAGTTCAAACCTGTTACCCGCGCACACACTCACCGTGACCCTCCGCATTCATACACGCAGAGGTCACTCCCAAGCACTGCCCAAATCTCCCCTTGCAAACAATGGTCTCTCCCAACCATTCATCCCCCTCAGTCGGACACACAATGAACTCGTCATCCGAACCTCCCACCTCCCCACCCAATGAACTCGCCCATCCAGAGATCCCCGCCTTCTCTCCCTGGCAAAGGTCTTCCAGGCCCCGCCCCCTGCACACAAGGGTCTCCTGAAGGCCTCTCCACTCTTCTCCCAACTGTTTGGACCCTCTTTCCCCCCTTCCCCCCATTTTTCTCCTGACTTCCGTGACAATGATCTCACCCGCCAAATGGGCCCTTCCTCACTCAGGCCCGCTCCTCCCACCCCTCTGCTGGAAACTTGGTATGTCCTGGAGTGATAGAAGGGAACGGGAATCGGGCGAGACCATTACCCGAGTCTGTGTGTGCGGGGAGAGGCATGAAGGGAGTCCCTTCAACTAGGGACTGACCAGACCTCTGGCTCCCCCGGTGCCTTTCAGATTCGACCCGTATCTTCCCAAACTTCGCCGCCTCACCTTTCGGCCCAGGTATACTGCCGGTTCACCAAGGTCTCCATTTACTGGAGGACTCGGGGCAGCGGCGCTTCCGGCCACCTGAATGCGCATGCGTAGTGCATTTCGGGTACCGTGGCTGGTTTTTCTCAGGAGGTTGAAAAGGGGAGTCTTCACTCCCTCTGCAGCGTCACCAAATTCCCCTCAAACGTCAACCCACTGCTTCAGTTTTTCAAAAAGAAACGGGAAGGGCAGATATATAGTAACATCCAGTTACTGATGTACTTAGCATGGGCTAAGTATAAGCACATTATTTTCAGTTCTCAAAACAGCCTTGGTTAGTTACTATTATCCCCATTTTCCACATGAAGAAACTGAGGTTCAGCGAGAAGGAGCGTCAACAAATGCGTGACAGCCGTAGTGCATGGCTTCATCCAAACACTCTTTCTGCTAAAATGAGAACCACTGAAAAAGTGCAGGGGCGGAGGTTGAGCGGGAAACTACCCTCCTCTCTGCTGTGTCCTTAGGCAAGTTCCTGAACCTCTCTCATTTAATTTCCGCAGCTGGAAAACGGGCACAATGGAGTGTTTGGGGTGATCCTCTAGGTAAACCACCTGGCACAATGTTCAGGGCTAATTAAATATCACCATGGGGGGCAGGCATAGGATGTTGATGAGTGAAGAGGGCCATATGGGGAGCTATGAAGAGAGTTCTTTTTTTTTTTTTTACGGTACGCGGGCCTCTCACTGTTGTGGCCTCTCCCGTTGCGGAGCACAGGCTCCGGACGCGCAGGCTCAGCGGCCATGGATCACGGGCCCAGCCGCTACGCGTCATGTGGGATGTTCCCGGACCGGGGCACGAACCCGTGTCCCCTGCATCGGCAGGCGGACTCTCAACCACTGCGCCATCAGGGAAGCCCCAAAGAGAGTTCTTTACTACCCACACAGAGAAGAGTTACTGCTACCCGTCTCCTGCCAATTGTTGCTACAAAAACACAAAGTCTGAGAAGGCGTGCTTCAGCAGACTGGATTTCAAACCATTTTTTTGGAACCCAGAGTTCTTCCCAGGTGCATGAGGCCAAGTTGGGGGACGGGGTGGGGCAGGGAGGCAGGACCCTGTGTATCCCAACTCCTGCTTTAACTTCAGTAATAATTTTGATGATGACAGTCTTCCAAACACATCCCATGTGTTACCTCAGTTATTCCTCCAAGAAACTTATGAGATGGATACTACTGTTATTTACATTTTACAGATGAGGAGACTGAGGCACTGGGCGTTTAATAATTCTGCAAATAACAATGTATTCCATGGAACATCCCAAGTCCTCCTCTACCACCCCCTCATTTGTTTTCTAATGTAACCCTTGAGCCCCAGTTCCTCTTTTATCACCTAAATTCCTGGTATCTATTCCTCTTCTATGTCCCCCAGCTCCACTATGAATATGTTTCTCTAATACCCCCAATCTCCCCTGTAATATCACTGCTTCCAAATTCTGAATCGCCTCTATGCATTTCATCAACATAATTTATGGAGTGTCCCCTCTGTGCCAGGCACACGTCCGGGCCCTGGAATTTTTCATGGTAAACAGCACAAGACCTCCCCCTAGTGGGGAAGATGGACAATTAAATGACAAATTATGGACAAGATAATTTTAGATCCTGATAAAGTTTCTGAAAGGGGAATGGAATAGTTGATGGTGGTGGGAATGGGGTGGTGGCTACTTTAAATAGGGCTGTCCAGGGGATCCTCTTCTGGGAGGTGACATTTAAGTCTGAAAGGTACAGAGTTGGATGGGCAATCCAGGCAGGGAACGGCAGGGGCAAAAATTGGATTAAGCTGGTCCTGTTTGGGGAACGGGGTGGAGCCCGCTGTAGGTGAGGCAGGAGGGCAAGTGATAAGAGATATGGCTGGACAGTTAGGAACCGGGAAACTCCACATTCGCCATAACATCCCAATTCACCCTATATATCAGCACTGGCCAACAGAACTTTCTCCGATGATGGAAATGTTGTAGGTCTTCAGTGTCCAATACAGTGGAGCCATTGAGTATTTGAAATGGAGTGAGTGTGACCGAGGAACTGAATTTTTAATTATATTTCACTTTAATTAATTTACTTTAGCCACATGTGGCTACCTGCTAGGGTATTGGACAACATAGCTATACAACTTCCCATTACACCTCAAAACATCAAACTCTTCTTATAATTCCCCCACTCTCCCAAAACATCTCAGTGTTCCCTACAAGCTTCCACTAGCCCCTATAAGAATCCTGTAACAACTGTACAAATGTTCGAACAACCCAATTCTCGGTTCCTTTTACATATGAATTCACCAAAACACTCCCAATCCCTTAGTATCTCCCCAACACCGCCTATGTCACACCGATTCCCCCATCACACTCTCCGTTCCTCCATGAGCATCTCAGTTCCTCTGCAGTTACTCTATTTCCTCCTAAGACAGTCCTTAAACACCTTCATCTCACCCCGCCCCCTTCCGATCCAGGGTTACCATGGCAACGCACTCGCAGCCATCACGCGTGCCTAGCCTGGCCCATCACCATGGAAACCGGAGAGGTCTCCTCCACGCCACCACCCCACGCTGAGATGGCTGTTCTGGGACCCAGACCCTTCGAACCCGAGAGAGCCGGGAGAGACTAGGGAGCCCCACAATGCTCAGCGAGAGCAATTCTTCTGCCCCCATCCGACTAAGCGCCCTGCAGCAGGTACAAACTCCGGGGGAATGGCGGGTGGCAGATTCTACTGCGCAGGCGCCCACGCTTAGCGGCCCGCGTTGGAGGCGCTCAGCCTGCCGGGAGTTGTAGTTTTCTGGCTGCAACAGCTGGAGACACAGGTGGCCAATGGGTGAGCCGGATAGAAACAAGGTTACTGAATCTGAGACTCGTCGGGCAGGCTCCACTGTCACCATAGCAACAATGAAGCGTGATGAAGCACCAGCCTCAGTAGCCAGTCTGCCATTTTTATTCTTTCATCTTTCTTGCTCAGGGCTTACTTTGCACCGGACGCTGTTCTAGGCACTGGAGATACAATGGGAAACAAAATAGAGCTTATAATTTGATGGGGGGAGATTGACTATTAATAACAATGATGAATACAAATCGCTAGAGAAAACGGTATGTTAATAGGTTATTGAGATGCTTCGGGAGAAGTGGAAATGCAGATCATGTGAGAACATTGGTACACACCCGAATTCATCTATCTCACAAAGCCCTGTGAGACCGGTACTATTATTATCGCCAAACTGTAACAAACAGAGATTAAGCAACAGAAGGGCACATAGCAAGGAGTAGAGCTGGGATGTGAACAGGACCATCTGGATTCATACTCTGTTAACTACAGTGCTAAATTTGTCGAGATGTGTGGCATAACTTCAGGCAATGTTAATTGTTGTGAAGAATAAAGCAGAGAAAAGGGATGAGATGACTCTTTAAATGGACTGTTCAGGGATGGCTTTTAGAAGCAGGTGACATTTGAGTAGAGGCCTGAGGGATTGTGCTGGGCACGTGGGGCATGTAGAGGTCCAAGGGTCACTGACCTTTGGATTTTTCTCTTGCCTTCCCCAAAGGCAAACTGTTACACACGCTGTTCCCTCTGCTGAGAATGCGCTTCCCCGTTCTCTCCCTGTCAAATGCGTCCTTCAAGAGCCGGTTCTGAGGGACTTCCCTGGTGGTCCAGTGGTTCAGAGTCCGTCTTCCAGTGCAGGGGAGGCGGGTTCGATTCCTGGTCGGGGAACTAAGATCTCACATGCTGTGGGCCAGCTAAGCCTGTGCCACAACAAAGACTCAGCACAGCCAAAAAAAAAAAAAGATCCAGTTCTGTGAAGAAACTACTTCTCTGTCCCGTTTTGCTAACCATAAATCTCTTCCTTCTCTGGACTCACAACCGATCCATTTGTCACAATAAAGCTGCCGGGGTAATTTTATTTTTGTACATCCAATCAAGCCATGCTCCTGCTTGAAAAGTTTTGAATGGCTTTCCACTGCTCCCAGGATAAAGACTCACCTCTTCCTGTACCTATAAGGCCCTGATGGTCACTATTAACATCTCTCCCTTTTCCACACCCTGACCCCCCTCTACTAACCCTTCTTCAATTTATGGTATGGCTTGAGCTCTTTCCCTCCCTAGGACTCTCCCTAACCCACATCCAAGAGTCTAAGGATAAAAGAGTCAAGTGGGGAGCTTTGGGACATCGGTCTGCACTGGACTGCTATTGGGTTTGCCTGCCCAGGATTCCTCCTGCCTCTTTTTGATCTTAGGTGACCTCCGCCTTCAGCGGCTTGAAGCAGGATTTTGGTTCCCAGCCAGAGATTGAAGTCAGGCCACTGCAGTGAGAGCACTGAATCCTAGCCACTAGACCAGTGGCCAGTGACAAGGCCCCTGGACCGTCAGCTTTGTAGAAATGTATTCCCACAGAGAAACGGAAAGTAGTGAAACAAGTAAAGTGTTTATTCGGAGGAAAAAGAGTATGTGTGAATAGGCACAAACTGGCGGGCTCAGAGAGTCGCGCCCTTGTGGCAGTTTGAATCACTCATATGGGGCATTTCTTCTGGGTTTCCTTTGGCCAATCATCTTGCTTTTCCTGGTTCTGGATCTGTGTTTGGTTTATCTCAGGGTCCTCCCCTGTGTGCACGTGCATCTCTTAGCCAAGATGGATTCCAGCAAAGAGGCCTATGGGTAGGTTGACATCACTCCCTTTTTGACCTCCAAGGAGCCTTTCTGTGCATACATTGTTGGGAAGGTCTCCTTGATTTTGAGAATGAGAAATGTGTGGTCTCTTTTATCTGGGCAGGGCTCAGCCTCTCCTATTATCCTATTATCTTCATCTTGGAGTATCTGTCCACAGGGGACAAACTGCAGCTGCTTAGCCTGGGACCCATCTATCTCCTGCCTCACTTTCTTTAACAATCCCTCTCCTCACTCTCTGTGACCCTGTACATTCTGTCTGTCCTGTCAGTCTGCTACAAGAATGGGCAGATGTCCAGGGTGACGGCTCAGAGCAGACCCTCCAAGCATGGTCTTTGAAGCAGAAGCGTCAGCATTATTTGGGAACTGATTAGACATGCAAATTATCAGGCCCTACCTCAGACCTACTCAATCAGAAATTCGGGGTGGGAGGGATGTCTGTGTTTTAACATGGTCTCTGGGTAATCAATTTCCTGAGGCCTGCTCAAGTTTGAGCACATAAACAAGAAACAATAAAAGGCACAAACAATAAATGCTTATCACTAAATACTTTTGAAGTGTCATGGTTGTTACACAGCATCGACGTAACCATAGATAATTGATACTGATACACTTAGTAAACCCAATCAGCCTCTTCTTTGAGCTTTGATGCTGGGATGCTGGTAGAAAGGTCTTTGGGGATCAAGATCTGAGGATATGAGATTACGGCTTCAAGTCGCTATCTTTCTCAGTCAAAGGGGATAGCCTTTCTTTGAAGGAAGCCGTGACATAAAGGGCAGAAGCACAAGGGAGAAACCTGACATTATTTGAGCCCCTGGATTCAGCTGCACTTGAAGACTTTAATCTTCCAGCGACATGAATGGCTGGATGACCTTTTACATTAAGCTCCTTCATTGCTACTCAGTGTGCTCCACAATCCAGCAGCAACCACGTCATCGGAGAACCTTCCACAATCTTGGGCCCCACCGCAGACCGACTGGTGATTCATCTGTTCATAAAGTTTAAGAAGTGCTGAGCTATTTCCACCTGAATTTCTATCACCTGCAGTCTGCCGCACCAGTTGAGATAACAGAAATCCCAACTCAAACTGCCATGAGTATTAAAATATCTTTTATCTTACTTAGGAAGCCGCCCCCCACCCCCCGCCGTAGGGCAGACTTTAGGGACTCAACCAGATGCAGATTTTCTTTCTTTTTATTTTATTTTTTTGCAGCACGGCTTATGGGATCTTAGTTCCCCGACTAGGGATCGAACCTGGGCCCTTGGTAGTCAGAGCGCAGAGTCCTAACCACTGGACCGCCAGGGGGCTCCCCAGATTTTCCTCATCTCTTAGCTCTGTCATCCTCAACGACATCCTTAATTCTCACATTCTATCAAGAGGCTTGCAAGCAGGTTTAGGCCTAACCATCTCATTCTGGGGCTTCTCCTTAGGATTGAGAGAAACTAGAAGCCTCCCGCCCTAAGCAGACCCATTGGGCAGGATCAGGCCCCACGCCCATTCTTAAACCAATCACTGGCATAGTGGCCGAGATTGGCATGGACTAGTCATTGGAGGATCCGCGGATGTCGGCAAGCTGTTCCCATGGCAAGGGAGGATGAGGCCTGAGCTGCCATGAAGATGGATTCATTTCGGGTCCCTGCATTCCATCAACAGTAGGGCCTGTTGATAGAAAAGTCAAGGAATGCTGGACCATCTCAATTGCCCTCTGGGTCTGGGCCTCCCACCCTCCCCCACAAGCCAAGAACTCAGCACAGAAACCAAAATACTGTTTTATTCCAATCTTGAAGCACAGAAGTCCAGAGGGTTCCCCTCCCCCACTGCAGGGCCGCCAGCCCATCCCACCAGACTCCCAGGGCCCCCTCTTATTCTGCCTCTTCCGGGAATGACCAACCAGAAGGTGAAGGGGATCCAAGACTCCAGGCCTTAGAGAAATCCCCACGTCATTCCCCTCTCGTTTCTTCTCTCTCCCCCCATTCCTTTCCTTTGCCATCTCCTTTTTTTCTTCCCTCTCCTCCATCCTTGTCTCCTCCTCCCCTCCCCCACCCCCTCTCCTTTCCTCCCTTCCCGTTTGTCCCCATTTCTTCTCCATTTCTGCCTCTTTTCTTGTCCTCTCTCCTCCATGTCTGTGTCCCCTTTGTCTTTCCTCCCCTTCCCTCTTCTTCATTACCCCCCGTTTTTCCCTCCTCCTGCCAGGCTCTCCCCACAACCTGGTGTCCTCCCCTCCCCCAGCTTTATCCCCTTCCTTCTCCTGGCCGGACCTGACCCTGTCTAAATCCTCTCACCACACATTTCCTCTCTGGAGGGAAGCCCTCAGAATCCACCCTGGCCACCACCATCTGCCACAGCTGCGGCTCCAGGACCTCCGAGACCACACCGTCTGCTTCCCCTCGGACCCAGAGAGGCAAACTGCCCAGATGAAGCCGCTGGATGCCCCAGGAGGTGGACGGGGGGACTGGGGTGGCCTCCTTGGGCTCAGCCCCATTATCTTTGGGATCGAAGGATGCCCTCCCGCCCCCACCGTGGAGGGTGACGGGCAGGCGCGAGCAGGCTCAGGGCTCGGGGGCTCTCCCCCAGCAATCCCTGAGCAGGTCCATGTGGAATAAGGCTGCCCCCGTGAGCAGGCGCGCGGCGAAGAGGTGGCGGCAGGGCAGACGCCGGGCGGCATGGATGGAGCAGCTGCAGCGCGTCAGGGCTCCGTCCAGGAAGAAGTCCGAGGTGCCGTCCTTCAGGGCAAAGCCAGCTCCTGTCCAATGGAAACCGCGGGTGCCGTGCTGCCGGGCGAAGGCCAGCTCTTCGGCCACCAGCTCTGCCAGCTCCGGCCCGCAGGCCGCTCGGAACTTGGCCAGGGGCTCCCAGTCCACTTCCTCCTCCTCCGAGGGGCAGCAAGGCCTCTTTGATTCCCTGGGGCCTTCTCCTCCGCTTCCTTCCTGTGCGCTCTCTCCGGCCGCCAGGTACATCCTCCCTGTCACTGCCCACTCTGAGTCACCCTCCAACACAGTCCCCACGGGAGTGCTGCACGTGACTCCATTCCCCAGCCCTAGACGGCCCCCTGCTGTGTCCCCACACTCCATCCCCTGCCCTCCTCTGCTCTTGGGGCCCCCAGCCTGGGCTCCCCCTCCATCTCCATTCTCCAGGCCTGTCACCCTTGTGTCCCCCAGCTGGACCAGAACTACATCCTCCAGGTCCCTTCTTCTTTTGACACCCAACCTCACTGCTCGCTCTTCTCTAGTCTCTGGCCCTCTCTGCCTCACATCTCCCCCTTGGGGCCCCCTTAGGTCTCCGTTCTCGGGGACCAATTCCGAGGGCTTCTCCACATGGACCCTCCTCCAGTTTTTGACCTCCAGCCCCCTTTCCTTCTCTGCTTCCAAATGCAGCCCCTTCCAGTCTCTGGTTTTCAGTCCACTTACCCTCTCATCGTGCAACTGGGCCCCCCTCCAGGAGCTCCCGTCAAGACTGCTGGCTCTCTCATAATCAAACAGGGTCCCCCTCCCGTCTGGGGTCTCCAGCAGCCTAATCCTTCCATCCTCCAGCTGGGCCAGCCTCCAGGTATACTCTTCCAATCCTCTCAACCTCTGGTCCTCCACCTGGGCCCCCCTCCAGATATAACCTTCCAGACCCCAGTCTTTCTCACCCTCCAGCGGGCCCCCCCTCCAGTCTCTGATCGCGGGCCCTCTCAAGTGCTCGTTCTCCAACTGGGACCCTCTCCAGACACTCCCCTCTAGCCCTCTCACCTTCTGGTTCTCCAAGTGGACCCCTCTCCAGTCTCGGATTTGCAACCCTCTCCCCTTCTCACCTTCTACCTGAGCCCCTTCCCGGTCTCTGGTCTCCAACCCTCTGGCCCACTCCTTCTCTAACTGGGCTTCTCTCCTAAAACTTCCTTCCTTCCGCGCCCCGCCCCAGTTTCCGGTTTCCACACCCTTCATCCTCTCGTTCTCCACTTGGGCTCCCCTCCCCAGCTCACCCTCCAGCCAAGCGCCCCCATCGTCGGACACATCCGGCGCCGCCTCCCCAGCCGCGTCGGCCCACTGCATGGCCACCAGGTCGCGCAGGCACTGTGCCACGCTGCGCGAGGGGCTCAGGCGGCGCAGCAGGCGCCGGCGGTGGCCGCGCACCAGGGCGCACGCGTCCAGGTCGCGGGCCGCCTCGAAGGCGCGGAAACGCACCCACATGTCCCGGCGCGGCGCCCAGTTGCTCTCGAAGTAATCGACGAAGGCGGCCGGGCCATGGGCGCGCAGCTCGGCCAGCGCCTCGGCGTAGGCGGCGGGCGACAACGCGCCCGCCAGGCGACACAGGCGCGGCCACAGGCCCGGGTCCTCGCGGCCGGCGCCGCCCAGCTCCTGCGCCTTGCTGAAGAGCGTCTCCAGGCCCTGCGCCCGGCAGATCTGCACGCGCGCGCCCGGCAGCAGCTGGCGCACGGCGGGCAGCTGTGCCGCCACTTCGGGCCCGGCCGTGAGGCAGCGCACACGACCCTTGACGTCGGGCGCGCTCTGCAGCAGCGAGGCCAGCGCGAAGCGCAGCAGGCTCGGAGTGCCGGGCCGCGCCACGCAGCAGGCGGCCTGACGCGCGCGGCCCGCGCCGTCCACGCACAGCACCGCCAGCAGATCCAGCGCGCCCTGCAGTCCCGGCAGCCGGTCCACCAGGAGCATGCGCGGGAAGCGCCGCAGCATAGCCCGGGTGCGCGATGTCAGGAAGAACACGGTCTCTACCACCGCCTGGTCCTCCACAAACACCAGCTTCACCTGCGGGCGGGGGCGGAGAGGGGGGGAAAGAGGTCAGGAGGTGCCCTGGGTCGCCCCGCCCACGATTTCCCCCCCTGGGGAAACGGGACTCCGTTCATTCATTCATACGTGCGTGCATTTCTGACCAGCAGGAGGCAGTGCAGGGGAATGATTAAAAACGCGGATTCCGGACTGCCTGGGTTTCCGATGCCGGCACCACCGTCTAAGAGCTGTGTGGTTTTGCCCACTAGACAGCCTCTCTGAGCCTCAGTTCCCCCTACTAGGAACTGGGTATTCCTTCCTTCCTGCGGTCAGAGGCACTCTAGGGCAGTGGTTCTCAAAGTATAGGTTCTGGAGCAGCAGCCTGCTGGGACCTTGACAGAAATGCATATATTCTCAGGCCCACCGCAGCCCTGCTGAGTCAGAAATTCCCGAGGAGGGGCCCAGCAATCTGCTTTGACAAGCCCTCCCGGGGATTCCCACGCGCGCATAAGTTTGAGAGCCACTGGTCTAGAAGTAAAACGCATAGACTGTGGAGCCAGATTGCTTGGGTTTGAGTCCCGGCCTCACCAACGCTTTTAACTACGTGACTTGAGCTCTCTGTGCCTCAGCTTCCTCCTTAACCTCCTCGTTTCCCAATTTCCCCTTCTGGGAACTGAAGAGTCATTCTTTCATGCATGGAGTGTCGGGTCCAGCATAGTGTCTGGAGCTAGACGGCCTGGGCTGAGACCCTGGAGCCCCCACTTCCTGGCTGTGTGGCTTTCCGCAACTTCCCTGACCCCTGTCTCATTTGCAAAATGATGATGATGAGAGTGTGATTGGACGGATGAAATGAATTAAAGCATTTGCAACATCGCCTGGCACAAATAATATTACTATTACTGAACAGTACTCACCCAACAAATAGTAAGTGACCTTGAAGTGTTCCTTATTACCATAACTATCATCCCTGCTTAAAGACCACGTGCTCGTGAAGGTCTTCTCTGACCAGCCCGTCTTAGCGGACACCACAGCTCTCTCTGGATGCTTCCGGCCGTGGTACTTACCACCCTGAAGCGTGTTCCGTCGTTACCTGCTGCTTTGCTTATTGCCTGTTTGCCCTCCCTAAGATGTAAGCCCCACAAGGATATCGCTTCATTTAACTTTTGCATCCCTTGATGCTTTGAATGGCTCCTGGCCTGAGCCACAGCTCAATACGTCCCGAATGAGTGAGTGAATGAATGTGCGAATGTGCGAATGTGCGGTGCTATCCACTGGAGTGTCTCTGGAGTGGAAGTTCGGGGGATCCTGGCTTGGAATCCTAGTTCTGAATCCTGGTTTTGTCTCTTCCTAGCTGTGAGACCTCCGGCAAGTCACTCTCCCTGGCATTTTTTTTTTTGGCTGCGCCGAGCTGGCTTGTGGGATCATAGTTCCCCAACCAGGGGTCAAACCCGGGCCCCTGCCAGTTGAAGCGCAGAGTCCTAACCACTGGACCGCTAGGGAGTTCCCTCCTCTGGCATTTTAGCTTCAGTTTCCTTTTATGCAAAATGGGAATATATGTCTATTTAACGCTTGTGGTGAGGCTAAATAGAGATGATCCGTGTCCAAAGCTTGGAATGATGCCTGGCTTGTATCAAATCCCAGCTACCGTTACCATCTCGCTTGAGTTCTCAGCAGCATTCAGTACAGTGACCCTGTCCCCTTTCTGGAACGTAGGTCTCTTTTGGCTTCTGTCACCCTGAAAAACTCCTGGCTTTCCTCCTTCTTCCCAGCCATCTCCTCTGCAGTCTCCTTCGCTTGCCCCTCCTCCTCTGCTCCACTTCTAAATGTTGCTGTGCTGCAGAGCTCGGCCAGGCCCTCCCCTCTCCTCTCTCATCTCTAGGCTCAGCCAAGGTGATCTCATCCAGTTACGTGGCCTTTAGCATCTCTAAGCTGATAACTCCCAGTTCTGTATCTCCAGGCTCCAGACCCACCTACTCACCTGTCTCTGCAGCAACATGGACCCTTATAGACAGCTCACGTGTCCCTTGAGACTGACGGCCCGAAGGCACCCTTGATTCTCACTCCCCACCAACCTGCCCCTCTTTGGTCAGCTGTCTCTTCCCCGATGGCTCCACCACCCACTTTATAACTCAGGCCCCGGCACTCAGGGCTGATTCTTAGCTCCTCTGCACGCAGTCCATCCCCAAATCCTAGCGGCGACCTTCAGAATCTGACCCCTTCTCCCCACCCCCACGGCCACTGGTCAGAGCCATCACCATCTGTCACCTGGATTATTGTAGTCGCTTCTGCCTGGGCTCCCTGTCTCTCCCTGTCCCCCACACTGCTGCTGGGGGGCATTTTCAAGACTGACCAGATCAACCCCTCCCCTCCTTAAAAACCTTTCCCAGAATTTCCCATCCAGAGTCCAATCCAGAGTCCAGGCCACAGCTGTGCACTGGGCGATCGGCCCTTGGGCCTCATCTCTGTCCCTCTTGTCTGCCTTGGCCTCAGCCACTCTGGCCTCATTATTTTTGCACAAAAGCCACTTAATGGGGTAGGGAGATTAGCAGCGATGAGCTAGGGTCCCCTATACCAGGCAGACGGCTAAGACTGTTTCAGCCAGGCCCTGCAGAGCTGACCCACAGCTGCAGAACCAGGACTGGAATACAGTTTAAACACAGATCTCTCCACAAACCATTCTGCCATAATTGGACCTCGTCCTATGAAACCAGTTAAAATGCAATGCACAGTTCTCCACTTTCAAGACCAAAAAAAAAAAAACAAAAACAAAACCCAAAAAGCCAACAACAACAAACAAACTCTATTAAGAAAAAAAAAAAAGTCCAGTGGAGTCCAAAAAGAGCAAGAAAATTGCTTTCCTCACCCTAAAATTATACATTCAGCATCTTAAATAGAAGAGGCATTCAATAAATTTTATAGAAAAGCCTAGTCAGTTTACCACTGAACTGGTTACAATACCACCATCATTTTTTTTCAACCATCATTAAGTTTTACACCTACTATTACTTTATGATTTAAGTTATCTTAGCAGATGTTTCCATCTAGGACAGTTCTGTCCAATACAGTAGCTATTTACATTTAAATTAAGATTTTAAAAGATATAAAAATTAACTTGCTCAGTCACACTGGTCATATTTCACTGCTCAACAGCCACGTGAGGCTAGTGTCTATGGGGCAGTGCAAATAGAGGACATTTCCATCACCACAGAAAGTTCTATTCGACGGTGCTGGTCTAGAAACTAACGTAAAGATAAAAGTCATCGGATGTTAACCAGACTTACTGGGGTGATCATTTCACAGTGTATACAAATATCAAATCATTATGTTGTACACCTGAAGCTAATAGAATGTTATAGGTCCATTACATCTCCAAAAAAAAAAAAAGGATAAACAACAAGGTCCTACTGTATAGCATAGGAAATTATATTCAACATTCCATGATAAACCATAATGGAAAAGAATATAAAAAAGAATGTATATGTGTGTATAACAGAAACACTTTGCTGTACAGCAGAAATTAACACAACATTGTAAATCAACTATACTTCAATTTGAAAAAAAAGAAAGTTTTAATAGGCATAATGGGTTAAAAAAAATCTTACATGTTTCTATAGTATTAGGTAAGTTCTTACCTTTCTCTCCTTGGGAAAAGGAATAAGAGAAAAGTAAAAACAGCAAAACGTATTTGCCTTGAGACTTTTCTGGAGTTGGCCAGCACTTGCCTAATTAGAAGCTGACTTTCATTCTTAAAGAGAAAACTTAGATTTCTGATCTTGAGTTTTCTTTCTAAAGAGGGCACATAAGCTTTTCTTGCACAGCCATTTGTTCATTAAACGGCATTTACTAAGCACCTACTGTGTGCTTGACACTGTGTTAGCCTTGAGGAGAGAGAAGGGACTGAATGAGGCAGGTGCAAGTCCTGCCCTGTTGGACTGGCCAAGTCTCCATGAACAATAACACAACTAGTGTTGCTTTCAGCCGAGAGGCCCAATGACTGGATAGTTAAGGGTTCCTGGACCCTGGAGCCAGACCGTAGGGATCCAAATCCAGGTTCTCCCTCTTACTAACTGTGCGAATTTATGCATCAGCTGTGTGACTTAGGGAAAGTGTCTGAACTTCTCTGTGCCTGAGCTGTTCCCATCCACAAAGGTGGGGAGTGTAACTGCATTGACCTTATAAAGTTGCTATGAGGATTAAATGGGTTAATCTGCATGAAGCATGGAGATCAGTGCCTGGCACGAGGTCAGTGTGTATTGAGTGATAGCTGTTATTATTATTATTATTATCATCTGAGTGTGGAGGACATGCTAAAGAGAAAGGCTAATGGGACAGAGGTTGGTGTGTGGTTGCTTGTGGGATCTTAGTTCCCCGACCAGGCATCAAACCCAGGCCCGCGGGGCAGTGAAAGCGCCGAGTCTTAACGACTGGACCGCCAGGGAATTCCCAGTGTGGGGTCCTCTGACTGAGCGAGGGTGATTGCTGAGAGGGGACCATTATCTTCCTTATATTGCAGATAGGGAAATTGAGGCTGAGAGATTCCAGGTTTGCCGTAAAGGATTAACTCAGCAGGTCTGGGTTGTCCAAACCCCACACCTTCCAAAGAAAGTTCTGGCTCTTTCCTGACTCCTAGGAGACAGCCTCTAAGCCCTTGGCATGTCCTGCCCGACAGAGTGTCTTTGTTCACTTGGGGGGCTTGGGCCACTCTAAATAGTCTCTTGATAACAACTGGTTTATAGTGGGGGCCTCGGGCTTGACCTCCGGAGGGGCTGGAGACTGAGGTCAGCCACCCAGGCAGTCATATCTACATGACCAAACCCCAATAAAAACCCTGGACTCGAGGCTCGGGTGAGCTTCCCTGGTGGGCGATACCCCATGCGTGTTGTCACACACTGTTGCCGGGAGAAATAAGCACTGTCCATATACCTCCACTGGGAGAGACCACTGGTCTCTCCCGGACCCCACCCCATGCGCCCCTTTGCTGACTGTACTCTATATCCTTTCACTGTAATAAACTGTAACCGTGAGTATAATGGCTTTGCTGAGTTCTGTGAGTCCCCATTGAACCTGAGGGTGGTCTTAGGGTCCCTGACTACACCAGGGAAGTGACTTGCTCCAGATCATGGTGCTAACAAGCAGTAGGGCTGGGATTCAAGTCCAGGTCATAAAGGATGGTGGTGGGGGAAAAAACAAGGTGTGGACGGAGATGTGTGGGTGACACTGGAGGGGTGTGGTGACATGTGATGAAGGTGGGAGGGGGTTCATAAATGAATGAATTTCTCTACCAAATATTTACTGAGAAAATCAGACATGCCAAGTGCTGCTCAAACACTGAGGAGGGCCAATAAGACACCTCTGAGTGGGAAGAGAGAGCCTGCAAACGAAAGATGAATAAATGTGAACAGGAGATTTCACGTGTGTAAAGTGCTGGGGAGAACTAACCCCCCAGTTCCAAGGCATTAACTCTTTCAACCTCCACGACAATCCTGCACAACAGGTCCTGTTATCACTATCCCCATTTTTCAGATGGGGAAACTGAGGCACAGAGAGGTTCAGTTGCTTGCCTGGGGTCACACGGGTAGTAAACACCAGAGCTGGGATTTGAATCCAGGCAGTTTGGGCCCAGGGCCTGTGCAGCTGACCACTAGACTCTTCACAAAAGTGATCGCACGGGCCTGACACACAGGCTTCTGGGTTGAGGCGCAGAGTGGATGGCGGGGCACAAGCGGGGATGGAGCAGCCCAGGGAGGAGCAGACTAGAGGATGGGAATGATCGTGAGTACCATCTTAGACACACAAATCGGTGGCACAGGGATGCATTAACCATAGACCAGATTCCACAAATGTGGACATCAGAAACCATGCCACACAACGCTCCCTACCCACACCTCTTCCTACATTCAGGCACACAGCCTCCTTTTTCATGTGAACAGAATAATACTATTCTCTAGACTGTTCCCCCGCAAAAAATGAGGGAATAAAAATAATAGCTAAATAGCTAAACCATATAGAGCTTCCTACTTTCCGGGCACTGTTCCTTACACACACACACACACACACACACACACACACACACACACACACACACACACTCACCCTAACACAACAACCCTAACAACTATGATGTAGTGTCTATTATTATCCCCATTCTATAGATGAACAAACCAAGGTCTGGAGAAGTTACATAACTTGTTCACAACTTACTGGATGTTCCCCAGCCAGGAAATGGCACAGCTAGAATGTATATAAAGTTTTTAGTGTATATCTGTACAAATAAAATCAAGTGTTTAGCTGCTACCGTATCACCCCCAAAGTGGCTGGCCTGATGTAAAAATAGGCTATTTGGACACAGAGAAGATTCCCTTGGGGAGCCAGGAAGAGGCAGAAAGGCTGAGACTGAGCCACAAGAGTCCAGGGTAACTACAGAGCAGGGGAAACACAAGCCCCAGATTCAGATAGAGCTCTGGGAGACCCTCAGTGAAACAGCTCTATAAGCCTGTGGTTGTCTTTCTCCCTGTGCCAAGTAATGGTGGGTTTCTCCTGTCCTGGGCACTTGGCAGGACTGCATCTCTCTGCCCCCCTGAAGTTCTCCACAGTCACGTGACTTGCTTTGGCCAATGAGCAAGAAATAAAGTTCAGCAAGGTAAGCCACTGAGATTCCAGGGCTGGTTGTTACTAAGGCAAAACCCAGGCCATCCTGACTGTCACGTCTTAGGACACTCATCGCTCATCCCGAATTTTTCTTTTCTAGAGAGAAACAGATCAGTGTGGTACATTGGGACTATTGTCTATTTTTTATCTTCTCTTTTAAAATGAATTATTCAAATGTGTCAAAATTCACAAGGTCCCAAAGTCAAATAATAGAAAGCTATCCAGCACTGGGTCCTCTTCCTACTTCTATTTTCTAACCACTCTGTTGCCATTCGCTATTCTTATGTCCATCCACATCTCTTGCTGTTCTTCTAGATTTTCTTTATGTGAATACAAGCAAGCCACCTTTATATTCTTATTTTCTCTGTTTTATACATACAATATACCATGTACATTGTTTTGCTCCTTGCTTTTTTTTTTTTTTTTTTTGTAACTGAGAGATCTGTTCAGATCAGTTCCTAGAATTGTTCTCACTCTTGCTTAAAGCTACACAGTATTCCAGTTATGTAACCATTACCCAGGGGTGGGGTTTGGTTGTTTCCAATCTTACTTTCACGAACCCCAGTGATTAACCTTGCGTGCAAATCATTCGGCATCTGCGCAACTACATCTGCAGGATAAATTCCCAGCAGTGGGAGAGGGAGTGGTCAAAGGGTGAGTGGCTTGGTCATTCTGACAGATATTGACAAAGAGTCCTCTGCTGAGATTGTACCAGCTGACCAGTTAGTATTCTTAAAAGCAGCACACTCAGAACAACTTTCGCCTTTCTCAGAAGCCAAAGCGTACACATGAGAGAGGGCTGCAACGTTTCTGTGCAAGACCCATCTTCACCCAGAAAGCCAGCCGGCTTGCTGGTTACCCTGGAGCCTGCCACAAAGGAGATGGGATTGGATTCCTCAGCCCATCAGCACGGCCTCAGGGCAGATTATAAAAGGTCTTAACACCTCCTTGGCTGAAGCAGCCACTCAGTCTTGCCCACAAACGGTGGTTGTGGCTTTGGGGTACATTCTTCTTGTCTGACCCCCTCCCAAGACCAAGTGAACGACCTCAACGCAGGGGGTCCCTGGCATTCAGCTTCTCAAATATAATCGCTCCTTCAGGAAACTGCTGGAAGCAGAGAGAATAACACCCAGAACTCTTTTGCTATATCTTATAAGTGAAAAAAGCCAGGTGAAACGTCCGTGTAAAGGCGACAGACTGAACACATCCTGCTAATTTCACTCCTTCCTGACCTTCAAGTACCTCTATAGAAAAGGAATTCTTTTTTTAAAGTTATAGAGGCATTAGGAAAGGAGACAACAGGACCCAAACTTCAGAAGTTGGAAAGCAGATGGACAAGCTGACCACCGCTCCCCCCAACAAAAAAGAAAACAAAAGCAACCTCTCCAAAAAACCCCATCGGTTGGGACCAATAGCAGAGTCCTCAAAAGGAACTGGCAAACCCTGGCAGTGCGGCGGGGAGGTTAAAACAAAAGATATGAGGGCTGTTCTAGAAGCAGTTAGATCTGTTAAGCTTTTTCTCACCCCCAGGTGGCTGGAGATTTATTCTGTGGAAGCAGTAAAACAGAGAGGGTTGCTGGGGACATCGGGCCCATCTGCTGGCGGGGCGGGGGGAGTGGTAGTTCTGTGCCTCTCGCTGATGGAGGGCCAGCTCCCCAGCTCTCTTCCCCAACATGGCTCCCAGAAGCTGGCAGCCTGGCCTTAACCTGCCAGCCAGCCAAGCGGTTGGAGTTTTCTCAGGGAGATTTGACCGGCCCCAGAGGAAGAACAAAAGATGCTACCATCTGGCACGCCCCAGTGTACAAAGCAAGATGCAAAAATGTGGGTATAACGTGCTACCTTGCTGGGGGAGGGGACAAGGGGAAATAAGCTTAAAAATAAATACATGCAAATGTATCTGTGTACAGAGCTGTGCCGTTCCATCCAGAAGCCACTAGCCACATGGGACTGTCGAAATTTCCATTAATTAAGTTAAATTAATAATTCAGGGGACTTCCCCGGCGGTCCAGTGGTTAAGACGCCATGCTTCCGCTGCAGGGGGCGCGGGTTCAATCCCTGGTCTGGGAACTAAGATCCCACATGCCGTCCATTGCGACTAAATAAATAAATAAATAAAAATAATAAAAAATTCAGAATTCAGTTCCTTAGTCATACTGGCCATATTTCAAGCGCTCAATAGCCACACCAGCTACCCTACTGGACAGCGCAGACACACATCATTTCCAGCATCACAGAAAGTTTCACTGGACAGCACTGGACCATAGAACAGAAAGATATATAAAAGATGGATAAGCCACTGATACTCCAGCGGCCTCTGAGGAGGGGCCCTGAGGGGCAGGAGGTGACAAGGGTACTTTTCACTACATACCCTTTTGTACCTTTTGAATTTATGACCATGTGAATGTCTTACATATTCAAAAAGCCAATTTAAATTTTTTAAAAAAGGAATAACCCTTTCACTGGTCTGTCTCTTGGTTTTCTAGAACTTCTTCATTTCTTGTAAAAATATTAAGGTGGGCCAACATATGACTCTGCAATCCCACTCCTGGGCATCTATCCTAAGAAAACTCTAATTTGAAAAGATACATGCAACCCGATGTTCATAGCAGCACTATTCACAATAGCCAAGATGTGGAAGCAACCTAAATGTCCATCGACAGAGGAATGGATGAAGAAGATGTGTCAACCCTAATGACCTGATACCATGTTGGGATGCGTCTGTGATTGGTTTCTCCCCGGACAACTGCAAGGTTGTAGTAGCCAATCGCTGCAAGTGGCTATTTACATTTCAATTCGTGAAAATGAAATACCATTGAAAAATTCTGTTCCTCAGTCCTACTGGCCGCAGGGCAAGCTCCCAATAACCACGTGTGGCTTCGGGGCTACCATACTGGACAGCGCGGAATCACAAGGTATTCGCATCACCGCAGAAAGTTCTAGTGGAGGGCGCTGCCTTAGGGGATGAGTTCTCTGAGGGTAGGGACGGGACCATATCTTGCAGGCGGCCGCCCCCGACCACCACCCCATGCCTCGATAAATCTTGAATGAATACGCGAAGGAATGAATGAAAGGCGTGAATGGATGAGTGGGCGGATGGATGAATGAATGAACGGCCCGCGAGTCTTGGGCGTGCCTCTCCGCAGCCGCGCCCCGCCCCCCCCACCCCCGCCTGCCTCTCCCGAGACCCCACCTTGGCCTCGGGGTCGGTGCGGAAGAGCCCCTCGAGCACGTGCAGGGCGTCCAGGACGCCGTGGTCGCGGCCCTTGCAGTAGGAGAGCAGGCGGCGCACGTCGGCCGGGGCCACGAACTGCTTGGAGATCTTGTTGGTGGTGCGCACGGGAAGGCAGGCGTTGGCCAGCAGGTGGCCCGGACGGAAGTAGTAGGCGAACTCGAGCGGGCAGGCCGGGTGTGAGTGGGTCAGCTGGCACTCTGTCACCACGAGGCGGTCCCGCAGCGGGCTCAGCTTGACGATGATGAAGGCCGGGCAGCCGGGCTGGGGGGACCTGCGGGAGGAACGACCACGGCCGCCAGTCACATCACCCTGCTGCCTGCCCTCGTCTGCCTTCTCTCTCCTTTCTCCTTTATTCTTATTATGATTTTTGAACATTAAGAATCGTTTCAAGGAGGGGAAGGGATTCATTAGGAGTTTGGGATTAAAATATACACAGTACCATACATAAAATAGATAACCAACAAGGAACTATACTCAATATCTTGTAATAACCTATCATGGAAAAGAATCTAAAAAAAAGAATACATATATAACTGAATCACTTTGCTGCACACCTGAAACTAACACAACATTGTAAATCAATTATATTTCAATAAAAATTTTTCAAAAATTGTTTCAAGTATAGAGAAGAGTAGAGAGCCTTAAGAATATGCCAGCTCTGTGACCTTGGGCAGGTCCCTTCAGGTCTCTGGGCCTCAGTTTCCTCCTAAAAGGGAGTAATAATCATCATACCTTTCTCATAGGGTTGTTGTGAGGATTAAAAGAACTGATACCTGGAAGGCACTGAAAAACACTGTCTGGAACATGGGGGAGCACTGTACGTTTGCTAGAATTCTGCACCCACCACCCCCAGCTCAATTAAAAGTGAATGCATAGTTTATTATACTTACCTCAATCAACTTTAAGAAATAAAACATTTCATATACTCCTGTATCCGCTTTTGATTTAGTGATAACAACACTGCAAGCTGAGGCCTTCTGTGAACCCTGTCCTAACGAAGTCCCCTCCCTCCTTCTGACCCCAGAAGTAGCCACTAACCAAATTAGGTATTGAGCATTCCCACATATGTTTTAATGTATCTATAAACACATGCCACGGAGCAACTAAGCCCATGTACCACAACTACCG
The DNA here is from genome assembly GCF_951394435.1 of Stenella coeruleoalba. NCBI lineage: Eukaryota > Metazoa > Chordata > Mammalia > Artiodactyla > Delphinidae > Stenella > Stenella coeruleoalba. Next base: position 50,966,184 of record NC_137166.1, on the reverse strand, counting down.
AGCCTGCGCTCTAGAGCCCGCGAGCCACAACTACTGAAGCCCGCGCACCTAGAGCCCGTGCTCCGCAACAAGAGAAGCCACCACAATGAGAAGCCCGTGCACCGCAATGAAGAGTAGCCCCCGCTCACCACAACTAGAGAAAGCCTGTATGCAGCAACGAAGACCTAATGCACCTCAAAATAAATAAATATTTTAAAATACACGTTTAAAAAAAAAAAACAGTGGAAGGTATGTTACCAGGTTTTAAAACTTTGTACACATGAAAAGGGGCTCAAACTCTTTAGGCATCAAGGAAACACAAATCAAAACCCTAGGGTGGTATATATACACAATGGAATATTACTCAGCCACAAAAAAGAATGAAATAACGCCATTTGCAGCAACACGGATGGACCTAGAGATGATCATACTAAGTGAAGTAAGTCAGACAGAGAAAGACAAATATCATACGATATTGCTTATATGTGGAATCTAAAAAAATGATACAAATGAACTTATTCATAAAACAGAAATAGACTCACAGACATAAAAAACAAAGCTATGGGGCTTCCCTGGTGGCACAGTGGTTGAGAGTCCACCTGCCGATGCAGGGGACACGGGTTCGTGCCCCGGTCCGGGAAGATCCCACATGCCGCGGAGCAGCTAGGCCTGTGAGCCATGGCCGCTGAGCCTGCGCGTCCGGAGCCTGTGCTCCGCAACGGGAGAGGCCACAACATTGAGAGGCCCGCGTATCACACACACACAAAAAAGTTATGGTTACCAAAGGCAAAAGGGGGGAGAGGGATAAATTAGGAGTTTGGGATTAAATATACACGCTGCTATGCATAAAATAGATAACCAACAAGGACCTACTGTATAGCTCAGGGAACTATACTCAGTATCTGGTGATAACCTATAATGGAAAAGAATCTGAAAAAGACTATATATACGTGTGGGTAGCTGAATCATTTTGCTGCACACCTGAAACTAACACAACTTTATAAATCAAGTATATTTCATTAAAAAAAAAAAACCCTAGGGAGAGGCCACTTTACACCAGCAGATAAAAGAGACTGATAACATCAACTGTTGGTGAGGACCTGGAGCAACTGGAACTCTCAGATGTCGTTGATGGGAGTGTGAAATGGTACAGTCACTTTCGAAAAACTGAGTGGCAGTATCTACTGAAGCTGAGCGTGTGCCTCCCCTGTGAATAGCATTTCCATTCAAGATAAATGCCTGCAGATGAGCACCGAAAGATGTGTACTAGAATGTTCATAACGGCACCATTCATATTAGCCAAGTACTTGAAACAACCCAAACACAGAATAGAATAGGAAAACAAGTTGTGATATATTCCTAAAAATAACGTACTAATCAACAATAAGAATCAACAAACCATTACTCTCCCCCCAAACATGGATGATCTCACAAACCTGCTGGAAGAAAGAAGTCTGACACAAAAGAAGACCCACCACATGGTTGTAGTTTATAGAAAGTTCAACAACAGGCAAAGCTAACCTCTGCTGGCCAAAGAGTGGACAATGGTTACCCTGAGTGGTTATGGGGGGGATGGTGGAGGGGGGCTTCTTGGCACTGGATGTAGTCTGTTTCTTGTACTGGGTGCTGGTTACATGTGCATTTTACATGGGGAAAATTCATCAAGTTGTACATGCAGGATGTGTGCACTTTTCTGAATGTGTGTTATACCTTTTTTAAAAGTATACTCGGGGGACTTCCCTGGTGGTCCAGTGGTTAAGATTCCGTGCTCCCAAAGCAGGGGGCCTGGGTTTGACCCCCGGTCAGGGAACTAGATCCCACATGCCGCAACTAAGACCCGGCACAGCCAAATAAATAAATAAATATTAAAAAATAAATAAGTAGAAGTTTACTTGGGAAATTTTTGTTTTCTAGCATGATGTCGGGCGGAATGACAGCCCCCCCCCCCCACCAAGAATATTTACATCCTAGTCGCAGGAGCTGGGCAATGTTATTGTACATGGCAAATGGACTTTGCAGACAATGATTAAATTCGGATCTTGAGATGAGGAGAAGATACTGGGCCCAAGGTAATCACAGGGTCCTTATAAGGGGAAGAGGGAAGCAGAAACGTCAGAGTCAGAGAAAGATTGAAAGATGCTACGCTCTTGGCTTTAAAAGTGGAGGAAGAGGCTGCAAGCCAAGGAAAGTGGGTGGCCTCTAGAAGCTGGAAAAGGCAGCAAAACGGATTCTCCCCTCAAGCTTCCAGAAGAAACGCAATCCTGCAGACACCTTGATTTAGCCCAGTGAGACCCGGGTTGGACTTCTGACCTTCAGAGGTGTCAGGTCACACGTTTGTATTATTTTAAGCCACTACATTTGTAGTTATTTGTTACAGCAGCAACAGGAAACAAATATAAGCATCCCACTCTATATATCCTTTTGTAACTTGCTTTTTCACTCCTCAGCTCTTCAACACTTTTACGTTTCATTACTTGCTGCCTAATATTCCACTCTGCAACTCCGCCAACTGTTATGTTGTCTCCAGTTCCCCCTTCTTACAAACAACACTTGAGCGAACACTCTCTTATACATCTCTCTGTGTGTGAGCAAGTCTGTCCCGAACAGCAGTTTTCAAACTGAAGGGCATGGCCCATCACCTAACATCAATTTAGGGAGTGACATCCAGCATGGCAGAAAATGAAAGAGCGCCGCAACTACTGAGCCCACGCGCCACAAACAGAGAGAAGCCTGTGCAATGCAACGAAAGATCCTGCGTGCCACAGCTAAGACCTGCAACCAAGACCCAATGCAGCCACATAAATAAATATGTAAAAAACAAAACAAAAAAAAGAGAATAGGGGAAAAGAAAATCAGAGTATATTTCCCTGATAATATTTAAATTGGCATCTGCTGTCTGAAAGCAGGTCCATGTTTCTCCAAGGGGAGGTGAGATCAGCATTTTTGGTAGATTTCACGTTTATAGAGCAGGGGTCAGCAAACTTGTTGTGCCAAGGGCCAGACGGTAGATATGTCTTGTTGCTATACTGCAGACACAGCCATGGGTGATATGTAAATGAATGGGTGTGGCTGTGTGTCAATAAATCTTTACTTACAAAGATGAGCTGCAGGTTGCATTTGGCCCAAGGCCTCCTAGTTTGCCAACCCTTGTGACATAGACCATCTGGGGCCTGGCATATAGTTAAGAAGCCTGGCTCCCAGGGGGTAAATGCCGGTAGCACACCCCACCCCCAAAATGCTCCTACGTTCTTTCTAAACAGTCCCTGAGGAGGGGGATCCTTCTTAGGATCCACCCTGAGAACCTCCAGTCTAAATACTTAGGAATTGTCTTTGTTAAGTCAGAAGGGGACCCTTGACACACCCCTTTTGTCCTCTATGCACGGAGTAAAACCCTGGAGCCTGACAGATTTTAAAAACCTACATAAGCATTTGAGACTTTTTGCCTAACTTAAAGTAACAAAAATAATGCAAATTCAGAAAAATTGAAAGTGTAAAATCATTCTAAATAAAATACAAACGTGGAGCCACCATGATGGTATCAGATGCAACTCAAACAAATTTCCAACACACAGCCATTTCTGACCTACCAAAATGGCAAGTTCATGGGGTTCTACCCAGTACATTTGTCTAGAAAAATTCACGGCCTTTGGGGAAACTCTCTGGTTTGACCTCTTTGGGCCTGGGTGTTTCAGCCCCTAGAACAAACCCCCTTTCAGGGGAGCTTCTCTTCTGCGAAGCCGTGCATCTCACCAGAGAATGGCATGTCCCCTCTGCGGGTTCCCAGTATCCCACACAATGGTCTACGGTAGCCTCAATAGGTCATTTCTCTCCATCTATCTGGGGGAATAATACCACGCCCCCCCCTCCCCCCACCCCCGCAACTGTAAACTCCACATGTTTTGTTTACTGCTGTATCCTCAGCACCTAGAGCAGCTCCTGGCCCCTGGGAGGTGCTCAGTTCAGTAAATGAACGATGAGTGAATGACTGTATCCCCCTGTCTGAAACCCAGGTGCCCAGGCACACCACTCATCACTCATCCCACCAAAACCACCCATCACAAGTCCTATCACGCCTTTTAAACTCTCCAAATCATCCACTTTTTTCACATTTCCATTGCAACCATCTTACTGTAAGTTCTCTCCCTCTTCACGAAACATCCTTTCCCTTCATCTAATTAAGTCCTACTCATCCTTCACAGCATCACTCCTCCAGGAAGCCTTCCCTGACCATCCCCAGGCAGATTCCATCACATATTGGGGTGATGATTTGATTGATGCCCATCTGTAATGAATGCTCCCCACTGAATGTGGAGTACTCCCACTGAAATCCCAGCATCTAAAACAGATACACCCTGCACGTCGTAGGTGCTCAAAACGAACCTCTTGGATGAATGAACAAACACATGGTACCTAGGACCAAAATATCCTTAGGGTGTCGGCACATTCAACTCTTATATTAACGATCCATGAGTGAAATAAAGAGAGAGGAGAGGGAAGGAGAGAGGAAGAGGGAGATAGAATGGTAATTAAAAACATGGGTTTTGTGGTCAACCTGTGTGGGTCCAAATCCTGGTTTTCCCTCTTAGCAGCTGTGTTATCTTGGGAAACTCCTTTAACCTCTCTGTGCCTCAGTTTTCTGGAAATTGGGGCTAATAATAATAGTGACCTTGCAGGGTTGTTGAGAGGATTCAATAAGAGGATTAAATTATGTATATGGTTAGAAAAGGGGCTGGCGCCTGGTAAGCAGTCAAAAAAGTCGCTGCTATTTTCAAACATCTTTTTTTCTTCTATAAGTACCATTGCTAGGACTTCCTTGGTGGCCTAGTGGTGAGGATTCCGGGCTTTCACTGCTGTGACCTGGGTTCAATCCCTGGTCCGGGAAGATCCTGCAAGCCACGCGGTGCAGCCAAAAAAATTTAAAAAGTACCACTGCTTTGTTTTGCACTCCACTTGCCCATTTCTTCTGGATCTTTCAGGTTCTCAAGATCTTTGTGTTTCCAAAGGCTGGTGTGTGTTGGGAAAGGTTGGCAATCCTGTTCTAGCAACGGAGGTGCCGTGAGAGGCTGGGGGAGAGTGGGAGAGCGCCAGAGCTGGAGCGGGGAAGAGGCAGGGACGGTGATTTGGAGGTCACCGTGCAACCTCCAGGAAAGGCGGAAGGAGCGGCCGGAAAGATGGCCCTTCTGTGAGTTCCCTGGACCCTAGCTCCAGCCACCTGCCTGGCCTTTGGTTTCTCTCCTCCAGTCCATCCCCCATGAGACCCCAGAGGGTCTTCCTGCCCCCAGAGCTGCTCACAGCCCTCCCAGGGGTCCCCAGTGCCCTAGGATAAAGTCCCAGCCCTTGGACTCAGCCCTGCAGGTCTGGGCCTGACACCATGCCAACCACGTGTCCTGCCTTTTCTAATATACTAATTCTCCAGACCCTGTCCTCGGTCCCTGGGCTGTGACACTGGTCAGGCCCTGCCTGAGCAGCTAGAGGGATGGAGGGGCTCAGAAGTGATGGGCTCCCCATCCAGGGAACATCCCACTGTCCACCCAGTCACCAGACCCAAGCCCAAGGCACTGCCCTTAGCCTCCGCCTGTCACTCCCTCCCATCCCTTCTGCCCCCTGGCTCCCCTCCGATATTTGTAGAGGGACAGTGCCTGCATGTACCATGTGTTTAAGTCAAATACTGTACATACACAAATATATAAACAAAGAAAATCCTTCAAGGCTCCACTTACTGGTCACCTCTTCCAGGAAGCCTTCTAGATCCACCCTGGAAACTCTCAGTAGAGCTGACCGTTCCTCTTTTATCCTCCTCCATCTCCCTCTTCAACATCTTTCTCACTACTTTGGGCCATTTTTTTTTGGGGGGGGGGTGTCTTTGTCTCCTACATTAGATCCTGAGCTGCTCAAGGGCAGAGACCTGCTCTCTGGGTTCCACACGCCCCTTGAAGAGCATGCACACAGTAGGGACTCAGCAAGTGTCTGTTGCTTTGCATTGGGTTCTGTTAACGAGGAGAGATTCCAGATTGGGCCTAAGCTTCCGGCAAGCTCTCGTGTTCTAGGTATCTGGGTGATGATGGCTGTTTGATCCTGTTCTGCTTCCGGATCTCCAAGTCTGTTTCCAGAATAAGCAGTGAGTGAGCTACTGAGAACCTAATTCTCACAATAAATGTTTAATTAACTGGTACTGAGTGCTCACCTGGGCTCTCTTCTGAATGACTGGCATGTATCTGCTCATTTAATCCTCACAAAACCTACGCGATCAATACTATTACTTCTCGCCTTTTCCCAGGGAGGCAGCTGAGGCCCAGAAAGGGGACGTCACGAGCTCAGTGTCATAGGCTGGTCAGCAGCGGAGGCATGGTGGGCACCCAGGCTGCCAGCTCCCTGGTCTGTGCTCTTGACTCCTGTAACAGCTCTCCTGTACCCAGCCGCCCCGTGTTCCAGGCACTGGGTAAACGCCTTCCTGCTCACGGTAACCTCTTAACAGCCCCACGAGGCAGGTACTGCGCTAACCCCCTTTCAGAGATGAGAAAACTGAGGCTTGGAGATGTGAAGTCCGTTGCCCAAAGAGACCCACCCAGGAAGTTGTGGAGCCGGTCTCAAGCAGTCAGCAGGCAGAGCCTGTGCTCTTAAGTGCACCCCTCTGTCCGTGGCTCCCACCCAAGGGTCTCCAACTCACACACAGACAGGAGCCAGACAGGCAAAACAAGGATGTAGCAAAGGATAAGGTGGCAGAGAGCAGTGGAGTCTGGGGCCAACCTGAGCGCCAATGCCCCGTCTAATTGGGGTGGCCGTGTGCCACAAGAGAACAAGGTGTCAGCCTCTTCCCGCGCTTGAAGGGAAGCTGGGAACCCAACATTGTATGGGGATTGTTTAAAATTGGGGTCAATTAAAACACCCCTGGCCACTTGGGTATGTTTCCTAGCCCTCTTGGATTCCTCAAGCCCTTTGTAGCGTTACAGTCGGAGGGAACTATTTGTGACCTTGTTCATATCATGTCAGTCTTCTGTCCGGTACGAAAGTTCCAGAAGGGCGGGGAATTTGTCTGTCTTGCTAAACTCCCCACTCCCCCAAGTGAGATATCCCTAGTTCCCAGCATGGGACCTGGCCCTGTATTTACTGAATGGATGGATTTCTTTTTTTTTTCTATTTTTGTCCTGTGGCTTTCTCTGCAGCTCAGCCTCTGATCTCTTTGTAGGTGTCCCAAATCTGGCTCTCACCTGTTTTTCTGGCTGGCTGGTGTCTCTGGTGCCATGTCTCCATGTTTCTGGAATTTTCTTTTTTAATGTCTCTTGGGTGCGTGTGTCTATCTCGCTCCCTGCCTCTCCACGGGTCTCTGTTAAAATCTCTAAGTGGAACCCACCCTCTGTCTGTGCCTCGGTCCCTCCAGCAAACTGGCTCTGTCTCCATCTCAGGAAGCTTCCCTCCTTGACCCTCTAGGCTTCTCTTCAAGGTGTATTTAGCGGTTTTAGTTGGCACCTCTCCCCTCCCAGTCTCTGGGGTGAGGGCTCACTGCCTCCCCTCCCCCGGGCCGCCCTTCCCCCCCAGCCCCCAGCAGGACAGGAGGCTCAGCTCACGCACCCCACGGCGGGCCGGCTGGGCGCGCGCACGTCCTTGCACACCAGCCGCACGTAGCTGTACTTGAGCACATCGATGAGAGTGTAGAGCGGGGGCGCGCTGGCCCAGCGGCAGCGCGCCAGGTGCATGGAGCTCTTGACGAAGAAGAGCGCTAGCCGCTGCTGGCACCATGCGTCGAAGAAGCGGCTGAACTCGGCCCACGAGAAGAAGGCCCTCTCCCGCAGCTCCTGTTCCTCCTGCCCCGTTGCCGTGCCGGGTGGGGGCTCCATCCTGGGGCGCCTGGGTGGGAGGGGTGGGGAGGACACGTGGGTATCAGATCCATCCCCTCCCAAGGCGTCCTGCTTCCTCCATTCTCGGCCTGCCTCTTCGGTGCTGATGCCTCTATCCAGGTGGGGCCTGGGGCGGGATATACCCGTTAATCTCTATACATGAACCTCTAGCCCATCTATGGACTCCTTCCACCCCCCTGCTTTATGCCTGGGACAGCTGGAACCTGTCATCCTGATCTCTAACTCCAGTTCTGGTCACCTCCTCCATAAATGTGATCCCTAGGCACGGTTGGGGTCCCTCTCCCAACATATGATTCTTAAACTCAATTGTGGACACCTCCTCGAATGTGTTCCCGGCTTCCAGGTAGGACCTCCTCCCCTTCCAGATGTGCCTCCTACATTTGGCGGTAACCTCTAGTGCCTCCATTCATCTGGAACTCCCCCTTCCATGAGCGTACACAGGGGCTATAACCCACATCCAGCTGTGCCCGCCTCTGAAGATGCTCCATCTCCGGATGTGCTCTGCACATCCAGCCATGGACCTCTCACGCCCAGTCATATTCTTCATGCACCTGTGGCTCCCTCCTCCCCAGATGTGTCTCAGATACTGGGCAGATGTTGCTCCTCTCCAACATGTGACCCCTATACGGGTTGCCACATCCAGCTGTGCCTCTGCTTCCCAGAGATGCTCCCATATCCAGACTTACTCCCCACATCTAGTATGGCCCCTTCGCGTCCAGGTGTGTGCCCCATTCACTTGTGGCCAATTCTCAGAAGTGTCACCAATATTCATCTGTGGTCCCCACCTGCCCAGATGCACCGCCCAGCCCAGCTGTGGCCCCCTCCTCCCATCTACATCTATCATCCTCCCCCAGATATGGGTCCTCGTCCTAGCATGGCCCGTCGTCCTTAGATGGACTTCATCACCCCAAATGCTCCCCCACGTCCAGCTGCGCCTCCCTCCTCATGAAGCCCCTCCCAACCGGCTCCAGCCTCCGCAACCCCTCCCAGCCCTGCCTGCCTTGGCACCTCCCATCCCGGCTGTCCCACCCAGCTGTGCCTCTCCCCTCCCCCAGATGTGCACCCTTCCCGCCCCTCCCCACTCACCTACCCGCCCCGGAGCGGCGTCCACATCCCACAATGCCCCGCGCCGAGGCCCGGCCCGGCCCTTGCTCCCGGGATGCCCCGCGCGGCCTCCCGCCTCTCTTCCCGCCGTGCGTCGCGCAGCGGCTTCCACCGAATCTCCCTTTTCCCGCCGGTCGCTCCGCAGACCCCCCAGCCACACCCACTCATCCAGAGCAACAGAAGGCTCGGGGCTGTTTCCCATCGTGCTCTGCGGGAGGGCTTGCCCCACTTTACCCCCTTTACTGGCACTCTCACGTCTTGGAGACTACAACTCCCAGCGTTCTCCGTGTGGCGGCGGCGCGGACGTCGCCCGGCCCCGCCCCTCGGCTCGGCCCCGCCCCCGCCCCCGCCCGCCGAAGTCTGCGCGCGAAGTCCGTGGCGCGAATTTGGGACTGCAGTGTATCGCCGAGCGGTTCCGGTTGTGACGCTCAGGACAACGGCGCGCGGGCTCGGCGCGAGGCAAGTGGCGCCGGCCGTGAGGGCCTTTAGGGTTGGGGAACGGCGTGCGTGTCGTAAACTCGGGGCTTGTGCCTTCGCCTGGTCGGCTGCAGAGAGTGGACGTAGGGGTCGCTGAGGCAGTGGGGAGCGCGCTGCGGAGGGGAGAGCGCGGGCAGCAGGCCGCTGGAGGGGGCGGGGCTGCGTCCGCTGGAGGTTCAGGGCCGGGTAGAAGGTAGACGAGGGCCGAAGCCCTTGTACGGGACAGGGTCTGAAGAGAGGCCTGGAGGGGCGGGACTACCTGGAAGGGGCGTGGTTATACAGGGATGAGGGGCGGGGAAAAGGCTGTCGGTGGGCGAGGCCATCCGGAAGTTGGACGGGTCGGGGGAGGTGGGCCCACCTGGAAGGGGGTGGGGCTAGGGAAAAGTTTAACAGTGGGCGGGGCCGGGGGAAAGGTTGAAGGAGAGGGGTCAGCTTTAAGGGGTGAGCCCAGGTAGATGGAGGTGAGGCCAGAGGAAATCATTGGTAAGAGCTAGGCTTAGGCAAAGGCCTTATGAAAGGTCTCGAACCTTCTGGACGGGGGGAGCTCTGGCCTTGTGTATGCCTGATGAGGGGGCAGGGCCAAGGGAAGAGCAGTGAAGGGGCGGCTGGACAGCGAGGAGGAGGCCAAGGCCTGGGAGGGGGTGGGGCCATAGTGGAGGTTAGCTGAAAGGTCTGGGCTAATTGTTACCTGAGATGGTGGAGGGAGGGCCAGAAGAGCTTGGGGAGGGAAGAGAGAAGGATCTTGAGGCCCTTAAGTGAGGGGGTAGCTTCAAGGGTAAGGGGGAGGGTATTTGGGAGGAAGAGGGGGCGTTTGGAAAGGAGAACTGGCATCTGAAAGCTGAGGAGAATCAGTGAGGGGAGCCAGCAGAAAATGGGATTAAGGCCATCACTCCTTGGCCACCATGCCCTTTTCAGCCCGTTTGAATCTCTGACTTATTAGGCAGCCTGAGAAGAAGGCACGAGGAAAAGGCAAGAAGGACGTGTTAAGTAAGACCTCCTTAATTTCATCTTATCTTAGGATTCTTTGGGAGCTCGGTAGGCCTGCAGATTTTCCCCCTCCATTCCCAGGATTCTGATTCAGTAGGTCTGGGAGTGCGGTGGGTATATTTTAAACGTGAATCCCTGGGGGTTCTCAGAACTGGCACCCCTCGTTTATAGTATCCGTCATTGACCAGCTGTGTGGCCCTGGACAAGGCAGTTTCCCTCTCCTGTCTCAGCTTCCTGAGTTGTCTTTTGGGGGAATGCTGAGCTGTTTTAAACCTCAGAGCAGGAGGGAGAGTAGCATATTTACGGGAAAGGTGGAAAATATTTCACAGGGGTCGGGTGAGGATAGGGGACAGGTCAGGAAATGTGAGCTTTTACTAAAGAGAAGAAATGCAGACTTGAGCCTTGAGGCCTGTCATCCTCAGACTGTTCACCCCTAAACACCCTTTTACATCCCCCTTGTTACCATGGTCTCCAGGTTTGAAAGATCTTGCTTATAAACTGTAAATTCTTCAGTAATGTTTTTGTTATCCCAGTTTTTAGTAATCAAAGGAGTGTGTGTGGGCCAGTGCATTCAGTGCCAGCACTGTTTTAGGTCCCGTGGCCATATCGTTGAACAAATAGACAAAGTCCCTATCTTTATGGAACTTACATTTGAGCCCTGCACTGCTTAAAACAGTAGCCATTAGCCACGTGTAGCTATTGAATTTTTTTTATGAGTAGGTATTACTTTTATTATTTTTAATTTAATTTTTATTTTATACTGGGGTATAGCTGATTTATAATATTGTGTTTGTTGCAGGTGTACAGCAAAGTGATTCAGTTATACATATATCCATTCTTTTTCAGAGTCTTTTCCCATATAGATTATTACAGAATAGTGAGTAGAGTTCCCTGTGCTATACAGTAGGTCCTTGTTGATTATCTATTTTATACATAGCAGTAGCTATTGAAATTCAAGTTAATTAGAAACAAATGAAAAACTCAGTGCCTCAGTCGCACTAGCTGCCTTTCAAATGCTCCGAAGCCACATATGGCTAGAGCTCCCTTTCTGGACAATGCGGATAGAGAACAATTTCTGTCAGGCAGAAAGTCCTGTTTGAAGCACTACTCTAGAGGGTGAAACAAATTCTAATTTATAAGGTCAGGTTGTGCTATGTGCTGTGAAGAAAAAGAGGGAGGGGACAGTACAACAGGCCAGGGGTGGCGGTAGCCGGACCTGAATCATTGGTAACTCCACTGATTTTTTTTATAATAATAAAAAAAATTACATATAGTAAAATTTACTCTTTTCGGTGTATAGTTCTGTTAATTTTGAAACATTTAGAGTTATGTCACCACCACCACAATCAAGGTACAGAACCGTTCCATCACCCCTAAAAATGATTCTGGGGCTCCCTTTAAGCCCTCCGTCTGGCAACCACTGATTCCTCTCCATTCCTGTAGTGTATCAGTAGATCACTCCTTTTTATTGCCGAGTAAGCATAAACAAAGTTTAGAATATTCTACAATGGAACACTAGCCAGCAATTAAATGCATTGGATGATGTACCACAATTTGTTCATCCATTCACCCACTGAAGGACATTTGGGTTTTTTTTACAGTTTTTGGCGATTATAAACAGACTGTTACTGTAAACATTAGGTTACAGGTTTTTGTGTGAACGTAGGATTTCACTGGGTAGATAGCCAGAAGTGGGATTGCCGGGTCAATATGGTAAATGTATGCTTAACGGTTTGAGAAACTGCCAAACTTTTCCAAAAGTGACTGGACCGTTTTGCCTTCCCACCAGAAATATATGAGAGTTCCAGTTGCTCCGCATCTTCCCCAGCCCTTGGTATTGTCACTTGTTTGATAATTAAATAATAGGTATGTAGTGGACACCAAGGTTTTTGACCTGTGCAGCTGGGTGAAAAAAGCTACCAGTGCTGAGACGGAGAACATTGGTTGGAGGAGGGATAAAAGTGTGTGTATGCGTGTGTGTGTGTCTTTCTAAGAGTTTGGATTTGGTCCCATTGAGTCTGAGATTTTGGTTAGAAATCCAGATGGAGATAGCACAGAAAACTAGAAATATGAGTCCTTGAGTTTAGAGGGGAAGTCACAGCGAGAGGTAGACATTGTGGGGTCGTCATCATCCCAGAGTATGTTTAAGCCATCAAACTGGTTAAGGTCTCCAACGGAGTGGGTGTAAATAGGACAGAGAGGAGGAATTGGGCCTTGGGCACTGCAACCGTTAGAAAGTGAGTTGCTACATTTTCTGTTGCTGCTGTAACATATTACCAGGAAGTGAGTGGCTTAAAACAGCACACATTTTAATTCTCCTACAGTTTCCGAGGCCAGAAGTCTAAAATTGTTTTCCCTAAAATCGAGGTGTTGGCAGGGCTACATACCTTCTGGGGGCTTTAGGGAAAATCATTTCCTTGCTTTTTCCAGCTTTTAGAGGCCACCTGCATTCCTTGACTCGTGGCCCCTTCCTCCATCTTCAAAGCCAGCAAGGTAGCATCTCCAATCTCTGACTCTAAGCCCCTCCTTCCACTTACAAGGATCACTTGTCATCTTTTTTTTTTTTTTTGCGGTACGCGGCCGTCTCACTGCTGCGGCCTCTCCCGTTGCGGAGCACAGGCTCCAGGCGCGCAGGCTCAGTGGCCATGGCTCACGGGCCCAGCCACTCCGTGGCATGTGGGATCTTCCCGGACCGGGGCACGAACCCGTGTCCCCTGCATTGGCAGGCGGACCCTCAACCACTGCGCCACCAGGGAAGCCCCATTTGTAAGTGATAACACTGGGCCCACCCGTATAATCCACAGTACTCTCCCCACCTCAGAACGCTTAATCACATCTGCAGTCTCTTGCCACGTAAGGTAACATATCCACAGGTCCAGGATTAGCGCGGGGACATCTTTGGGGGCACTTACTCTTCTCCCCGCAGTGGCTAAGGAAGACCCCTCACAGGAATCCAGGAAATAGTAGACACTGAGGTGAGGGTGTGGTTTGAAGGAAGAATTTCAGTGGAGCAAGGAGTCAGATGTTTCTAATGCTGCTTATGGGCCAAGATGAGGAACAAGAAATGACTTTCGGATTTAGCAGCCCAGAGGTCCTCGGTCCCCTTGATGAGCAAGGTCCAGCTGAGTGATGTGGGAAAACTTAAAGGTTCAAGCGGGGATGGGAGGAGAGACACTGGAGGTGGTGCCTTGGGACAGTTCTTTCTATGACTTCTCTGAAAAGGGGAGCAGAGAAATGGGGCGATAGCTGCTAGGAGCACGTGGGGTCAAGAGAGGGATTTTTGTTTGTTTAGGTAGGAGGAGTCACAGCAGAATTGTAAACCGATAGGGATGGTCTAGTAGAGAAAAGTCGATGATGCAGGAGAGAAGGGAGAGGCGTGCTGGAGCATGGGGTTTGAGGAGGTGAGAGGGCATAAGATCTGGTGCGCAGGTCGAGGGTCTGGCCTTCAGTGAGGGCACAGCTGGGTGGTCTCAGTACCGACAGCTGGGAGTCGGAGCGCCTGCGCGCAGGCGCAGTTGCGGAGGCAGATAAGGTGGTGGGAACTTGTCTTTCTCCCGATTGCTGCCATTTCCTCCGACGAGGAGGAGAGTGGAGGCGGTGCTGGCGGCTGGAGAAGCTAGTGTGAAGTACGGTCTGGGAGAGCAGGAGGGTTGAAGGGTCTGGGGGAATGGAGAGAATTGGACCGCAGTCCGAAAGACCCCTGGGGACCAGTCCAGGTCCGTTCTGCGGGCGCAGGCACAGGGTAGGTGGAAAGTTGGCTGGAATCAGCAGCTTTGGGGTTTTGCACGGTGAGACGGAGGGCGGGAGTTAAGAGCAAGAGAGCGACGAAAGACGGTAATGGTGCACCGGAATCCACCCGAGTCAAGGCAGGAAGGGGGAACGTGATGCGGAAGGAAAGTGAGGAGGAGGATTGACTGGTTTGTAGACTTAGGGAAGGACTGGGAAACTTATGGAGTTGGGTTCCTAAAGGAAGTTGGCTGGCAATTTAGGGGTGGTGGTTGGAGAATAAATAGGCTGTTTGAGATATAAATCAGCATATAAATGGTATGTAACGCCAGGGCCCTGAGCCCTGAGCTTCGAATCAAGAAATTGGGTTTTAGTCGAGTTCGTTAATTCGTTTGTTTGTTCGTTCATTCCTTCATTTTTTCCAGTCTCCTTGTTGGAGTGCTGAGTCCTATTTCATCCTTATTTACTTTGAACATTTTTTTTTTGGCCGCGCCGGCGTGTGGGGATCTTAGTTCCCTCAGCAGGGATCGAACCCCTTGCTCCCTGCATTGTTAGCGCGGAGCACTAACCACTGGACCACCAGGGACGTCCCGTACTTTGCATATCTTTGACAGTGGGGCCTGTGAGGTTTTTCAAGAGCAGGGACTGGGTTTCCTTTCCTGTATTGTCCCAGAGACTGAAAGTCTTGGGAGCCCTGCAGTGACTACTGTGTGAGGCTCTGTTCTTCCTTGTGTGGAAGTGAATTTAGGGGCTCCCTGGCTGGTTGGGAAGAAAAGATCTTGACTTTGACAGATAATTCATGTCCAGGATAGATTAGAACTTTCTCAAGTGAGGGACTCGTACCAATACTAGTGTTTTTTGAGGGGGAAAGGGGCTGGGTTATTCACTACCTTATTGATTTTCATGAATTCTGAGCTTTGGGCTGTATACGCAAATTATATTTTTATTCCCAATTTTAGGTTACTTTTTCGCCTTTGACTCATAAAAACTTTCAGACAGAAAAGTGGAGCAACTAGAATAATACGCCACCACCTCGATTTTACAGCTGTTAACATTTTGCTATGTTTGCACCGTCTGATTTTCTGAATAAAAAAATTTAACGTTTATTGTAGAAGTTTCAAACATACACAAAAGTAGAGAGTAGTGTCATGACTCCCTGTGTACCCATTACCCAGCCCCAGGAATTATCAGAATAGTTCATTCTTATTTCGTCTATATGCTCCTTAATTCCCCCCAAAAACCCTGAATTATTTTAAAGCAAACTTCAGGCATTTGCTGAAATATTTGAACTAGTTTACAGACATCATGACATTTTGTCCCTGTTTATTTCAGCATGCTTCTTTAAGCAGTAAAGGCTTTTTCTGATTTGAGTTTCACACATTAAAAAATTAACAGAAGTACTTAAGGAAACTGGAAGTGGTGTGTGGGTATGACATTAAATAACACTAACGCTCATAAGGAGAAAGTTAATCCCTTTATATTCTCTTTCAATTTGTCTTAGAAAGGCTCCGTTTGGTGCAGGGTGCCTTTCACAGCCCCCTCCAGCACTTGGCTAGTTAGCGCTTTGAACAAAGAGAAAGCAGCAGGTCTGGGCTCAGAGCCTCCAGCAGCCAGTGCTTTGAACTACAACCTAATCATCTGGTTTTGTTCTTTTTGTTTTTGCGGCTGTCTCCTATTTGTGGCAGGCGTTGCTGTTCTGCCTGTGGGAGTGACAGAAATGGGAGTGCAGGGTGCCTAGGATCTGGAGCCAGGGTGTCTGAATTTGGATCCCCCGTTTGCTGCTCACGAGCTCTGTGATTCAGGACAAGTGATTTAACCTTTCTGTGCCTCACTTTTCTCATCGGTGACATGGGGATAACAGTTGGAAATGCTTGAGTGGGTGGTTGGGTAGTATGGGGTCACATTATCGTTGGTACAGTTGTTATCTCAACAGCCCCCAGATCTAGGGCCACCTCCATCTCCCTCGATCCCAATATGGAGGGACCCCTTCCTTCCTCACCCTCAGAATGTTAGTGGTTAAGGACACGGACTCTGGAGCCAGACGACTGGCTTTGGATCCTGGCTCTGCGACTCATTAGGCTGTGTGGCCTTGAGCAGGTTACTCGACCTCTCTGTGCTTCTGTCACCTCATTTGTAAAATCAGGACAATGATGAATTGTAATAGCTTTTGCATGAATTAATTCATAAAAAGTTTTGGAAGAGTGCCTACCGCCCACTAAGCACCCCAGTTCATAAGAAGTTGATTCTTTGACAGAAAAAATAATTCAGTGAAAAAAAATCCAGGGTTTTCCTAGATATGGTGGAAATTGCCAAGGTGGTATGAGGAATGTCTGAAGGTTGGGAAATAATTTTTGGAGGAGATGGGAGTGAACCAGGCACAGCCCCATGGCTCCGGAGCCCCACATCTGTTTGGAAAGTTAAACTGAACGTAATCTGGGGACCACGGGGTGGATGCAATAAGTGTGATGAGAGAAGTACTAATTAACCACCGTGAGAGGCCAGGAAAGTGAG
Organism: Stenella coeruleoalba; assembly: GCF_951394435.1. Classification (NCBI taxonomy): domain Eukaryota; kingdom Metazoa; phylum Chordata; class Mammalia; order Artiodactyla; family Delphinidae; genus Stenella; species Stenella coeruleoalba. The sequence goes on along the minus strand of NC_137166.1, from coordinate 50,949,544 downwards.
CTGCTCTTCCAGCAGGTGCCCCCGGGAGGCTTCCTGGCAGCCTATCAGCTCGGAGCTGGGCCAAAGGGGACTGGCCCTGGGTGGGGGGGCGGGCAGGGCCTCACCAGAGGGAAGAGCCAGTGGGGGGCTGAGAAAGAGAATTAGAAAAGTTATCTGGGGCTTAGATTTACTATTTTAAAAAAAAGTCAAACAGGTAATAAATATGTATGGTTCAAAATAAAATCAGGACAGAGGTACACAGTGACCAGTTCGGCTCACAGCCCGTCACCTTGTCGGCCCCAGCCACTTCTGTTGCTTTCTTGGTTATCTTTCCAGAGTTTCTGATTGGCTGAAATAAGCAGTACTAACGAATATGTATATTTTTATTTTCCCTTGTCTTGCAAAATCAATAGCATATTATATCCACTGTTCTGCCTCCTTTATTATTTATTATTAGTTAAAATGTTACTAGATCTAGGCCTTCTTTCTATAGCAGTAATAGTGCCTTCATTCTGTTTTGTTTTTTACTTTTTATTTTGAAATAATTAGAGACTCACAGGAAGTTGTAAAAATAGTACACCCATCTTCCCCCAGAGGTGACATCATTTTTTTTTTAATTTATTTTTAATTTTATTTTTGGCTGCATTGGGTCTTCATTGCTGCACGCGGGCTTTCTCTAGTTGTGGCGAGCGGGGGCTACTCCTTGTTGCAGTGCGCGGGCTTCTCATTGCAGTGGCTTCTCTTGTTGTAGAGCACAGGCTCTAGGCGCACGGGCTTCAGTAGTTGTGGCTTGCGGGCTCAGTAGTTGTGATGCACGGACTTAGTTGCTCCGTGGCATGTGGGATCTTCCGGGACCAGGGCTCAAACCCGTGTCCCCTGCATTGGCAGGCGGATTCTTAACCACTGCACCACCAGGGAAGCCCGTGACATCTTATATTAGTGTAATCCAGTATTAAAACCAGGAAATTAGCCTTGGACAGTACTGTTAGCTGGATTCTAGCCCGTGTTCAGTTTTTACATGCGCTCCTGTGTGTGTGTGACTGTCTCTGTCTATGCAGTTTGATCCCATGCAGAGATCTGTGGACGCACCACCACAATTGAGATACAGAACAGTGCCGTCTCCCCAGAGGAACTCCCTATGCTACCTACCCCTTCACAGCCCCCGCCCCCTGGCAATTGCTCATCTCCATGTGAGTTTTGTCCTTTGGAGAATGTCATGTAAATGGAATCATCCAGTCTGCACCCTTTTGAGATTGGTGTGCCCCCCACGAGGGTCTTAACAGTATACCTTAGAAACAGCTCAACAGCTGATTTATTTAGCCCTGTGGGTATGATTTGATGAACTGCCATGTCTCACAGCCATTGTAGCATATTATATAATCAATGCAAAAATTTTTTTCACTAACCTGAAAATTTAGCTAAAAAAAAAAACCCAACTGAACAAAACCCTTTGGTCTTCAGTATGTCATTGTATTAGACAAAAAGCAGGCTCCATACGGTAAAGGAAGCGCCTGTTCTCTGACTCAGACCCCTTTTCTTCACTAATAAATCTCACCAGCAAATCATTTTGGTCTGTAAAAACTGGAGTTTCTTCTTGATGGGGAAACTCATGTTTCTGATTTTGTGGGGTTTTTTTCTTTCTGAAAAGAAGTGTCAATGTAAATAATTGAGAAACGATCTATAATGGGAATAGAAAAAAAAGAGTTTTATTCGAGCCAAACGGAGGACTGTAGTTCAGGAGACAGCCTCTCAGTTCTGAGGAACTGCTCCAGAGAAGCATGGTTTTCAGCACAGTTTTATATCTTGTTAGAACAAAGAACGTACATCAAACACGACCGGGAGTACATTCCTTCAAGGTTTCAAAAAGAGGGAAAAAAAAGATTAGCATGCAGACACAGTGAGTCAGTATGGCCGTGGCAGCTGGGAAGGGAACCTTGTCTTTGAAGGGCTACTAGCCCGGTTGTCATAGGAAGGGAGACATTTATTCCTATCTTCAGAGTGGACGTTCTTTATTTCTGGTAAATGCATTCTCTTCTTTAGTTGGTTAAAGCAGCTGCACGTTGTACGTTTGACAGGCCATATGATGGGCTGTTCAGTGAGTGTCAAGTTCAAGCCAGGTGATGTAGATTTCAGGGTGATTTCCCCAAACCTCAGTGTGTGGAAGTTTCTGTTTTGATCCCTGCACAATCAGTATCCTCACCAAGTATTTGGATGTCTACTTCAGGAACTGCCCACTGGAGAAGAGGAGGACAGGGGAGGGGAGGATTCTGACGCCATCATGCAGCGAAGTATTATGTAAGTACCCTCCCCACACCCCTGCCCCTGCCACCGGCTTACATACTCCAAGTTCTCTGCTCCCCTCTCTGACTCTGCGCCTTATCTTAGAAGAACTCGGGTTAGTCTTCACGTAGGGATTTCCAGGAGTTGAGCAGTACGGAAAGTGGGAAAGGGGATCAGAAAAATAGGTAGTGTAGTAACCAGAATTTTTAGTTGCAAGGTTCAGAGACCCTGACCCCTGGTTCTCAATCGGGGGCAGTTTTGTCCCCCAGGGAACAACAGACATTTTTGGTTGTCACCACCTGGGGGGAGAGGGAATTTCCCACTAGCATCTAGTGGATAAAGGCCAGGCAGGCTGCTAAACATCCTACAATGCCCCGGGTAGCCCTCCACAACGAAGAGTGATCTGGCCTGAAATGCCGGTAATGCCCGGCTTGAGGAACCCGGTACTCAGTCAGGCTGGCTTCAGGAAAAACAGAAAAGGAATTCTTTGGCTTGTGTAGTGGAAACTTGGCTTTTTAAAAAATTAATTAATTAATTAATTAATTTTTGGCTGTGTTGGGTCTTCGTTTCTGTGTGAGGGCTTTCTCCAGTTGCGGCGAGCGGGGACCACTCCTCATCGCAGTGCGTAGGCCTCTCACTGTCACTGCCTCTCTTGTTGCGGAGCACAGGCTCCAGACGCGCAGGCTCAGGAGTTGTGGCTCACGGGCCTAGTTGCTCCGCAGCATGTGGGATCCTCCGGGACCAGTGCTTAAACCCGTGTCCCCTGCATTGGCAGGCAGATTCTCAACCACTGTGCCACCAGGGAAGCCCGAAACTTGGCTTTAATAGTCAGATCCAGTTGTCCAGACTTTCTCACTGGGACTCTGTCTCCATCGTTCAGCTCTGCTTTCTTGGATGTTGTATCACTCTGGCAGGCTGTCTTCCTTAGACTTTTAGTACCCTAGAGCCAGCAATCCTGGTGGAAAGAGGTGGTCTCTCTCCCAGCTGTCACAACAATATCTAGAGTTAAGTTTCATTGGCCCACCTTGGGCCGCATGCCGGTCCCTGAGCCAGCCACTGTCGTAGCCCCAGGGATGCAGGGCCTTGAGTGGCCAGGCCCAGGGCCTGTGCCCTGGTTGTGGGTGAAAGGGCAGACCCACGCGAACCATAGGGACTGAGAGAATGTGGGGGAACGGGCATCACAAGAAAAACGTGGAGGGCTATTCCCAGAAGGAGGGGATGGATTCTAGACAGATCCAGACCTGGATGTCACCCACAGAGACCTAGGAGTTGGTGGCTTACACAGATCCTACGCTGCATTTTTCTCAGGTGATGAGAAATCTGGGGACAGTCTCTCCTGGGATGATAGCACTTTTGATTGCTTTCTGTCACCTTGCTTTATTTTATTTTATTTTTAAATTTTTTCCTTTTTTGGCCATGCCGTGTGGCATGTGGGATCTTAGTTCCCTGACCAGGGATCAAACCCATGCCCCCAGCATTGGGAGCGCAGAATGTTAACCACTGGACCATCAAGGAAGTCCCTATTTTATTTTTTAAAGATTAAGTAAACTTTTAATTTTGGAATTATTTTAGATGTACCAGCAAGTTGTAAAGTTGTACAGAGAGTCCCTGTACACCCTTCACCCGGTTTCCGTTGTTGACACTTTACATCACTGTGGTCCACTGGTCACAATAAGGAACCAACAGGGATACATTCCTTTTAACTAAGCTCCAGACTTCATTTGCATTTCACCAGTTTATCTGTTAATGTCCTTTTCTGTTCCAGGATCTGATTTGGAGCCATGTTGCATTTAGCTGTCATGCCTCGTCTGGGTGACAGTTTCTCAGGCTTTCTTTGTCATGACACCTGTAGCCTTACCCCCGGTTTGGTTTGTCCGATATTCTCATAGCCTGGGGTTTTGGGCACTGAGGTGAGGTGCCCTCTCATTGCCTCATATTGGGGGTGCACGACGTCCCCAAGACATCGTAGGCAATGTTAACCTTCCTCTCTTGGCCAGGTCCCTGCGCCGTCAAGCCCCTGTTTTTCCCCTCTCAGTACTCTGCTCTCTGGGGCAAGCCACTCAGCCGCATCAGGCTCAGGTAGAGGGGAGGGCACCTTTATCTTTTTCAGAGCACGTAACGCCTTTGGACATTTTATATTTACCTCTTTGCTAATGTCTGCCTACCGCACTAGAGTGTCAGCCCCTCCAGGGCAGGGGCATATGTGTCTGGGTCACTGCCCTGCCCCTAGCTTCCAAGGACAGGCCTTGGCACGTAGTAAGTGCATAGTTAATCCCTGTGGAATGGAAATCGGGCTGTGTCCTGTCTCAGGTGAGTGGCAAGTTGGGGCAGAAAAATAAGCAGAGCGTTGCCTCCTCCATCTGATAAGCCTCAGTTTTCCTTATTGGTCTAAGGGGGTTGTTTGAAGCCTTCTGTTGCGTCCTGGGACGGGGACGGGCATCGGAAGCTGTGGAATGTGGTGTGTGTTAGCGGGGTTATTGGTTCTGTTATCATTCACTTTTCCGCACCCCACCCTCTGCTCCTCCAGGTCATTTTTCCAGCCCAAGAAAGAGGGCAAAGTGAAGAAGCCAGAGAAGGAGATATCCAACAGCACCAGAGAAACAGAGTCCCCTCCAAAGTACGTTCTGGGGCTGGGATGTGGTGAATCTGTTCCTTTTATCAGTCAGGACCTGGCTCAGAATATCTCAGGGCCCCACAGGGAAATTTTTGACTCCGGTAACTGGACAAGCCAAAGGTAGGGTCATCTTCAGGCACAGCTGGATCCAGGGCCTCAGAGTTGTCTTCAGGGCTCCGTCCCAGTGTCTTGACTTCATTCTGGAGCAGACTGCATGAGGCAGAGACCCTGCCACTGGCCGCATCTAAATAGAAGAGAACAATGTTCTTTCCTCCAGCGTCCTTGTCACAGATTCTCGGGAAGACCCTGCCCCTGGACCGGTCAGCTTTCCAAAGCATGCACTCAGGGTAGATTTAGCTCACATCCCCAGTTTGGGAGCCTGGGCAAGTAACTTCACTTCCTGTACCTGTTTCCTCACGGGTAGCAGGGTATCATGATCTATGTCAGGCTTTCTGTGTGGGTTTGATGCATAACACACTAACGACTTACAGAACAGTGCCTGGTTCATAAAAGACGCTCAGTCAGTGGTAAGAATGAGGTCATAATTTATCAACACTCTCGACTTTTAGATCTGCCCCTTTTGTGTTTGCACTGCTATATATACACACTTATTGTGTGTGGTTTTATTTTCTGTGACATGTTTTAATGTCTTGAAAAATAGAGATCATACTGCGTGTATGGTTCCTGAACTTGCTTTCTTCAGTGACAGTATGACTTAGAGATTTTTTCCACTCCTGAACACAAAGGACCCTCGGATCCCTTTTACCTTCTGCTCTGTGTTCCATTTTATGGATGTGCTGTAGAAATTATTTAACGTCCCCCTAGCGATGGGTATTTAGGTTGTTTCCACTTTTTGGCTGAAACAGTCCATGCTGCAGTTTAGTCTGTATGTGTGACTTCTTGGGCACACGTGCAGATTTTTTTTTCTAGCATAGATACCCACATGTGGAATTACACATGGTAATTATTAATACATCAGCTCAGAAGTAGGTAAATAAAAATTTGAAGTGCTTCCAGTTTTACTCTCCAGAGAAACTACTATTACCAATCTGAGGTATATCCTTCCATACCTTTTTTCTATGCGTAAAAACATACGTGCGCCTAATACAGTTAGTTACGACACATAGTAGGTGCTCAATAGGGAACTGCTGAATGAATAAGTGTTTCTCACACTTATATGTTGGATGGCAGGGACTCTCATTTTGGTCACTGTTATATCTCAAGTAGCTGGCACATGCCTGACATACAAGAGATAATAATACACATTTTTAATTTATTTTTAAATAGGAAAAGCAGGATTATTCTGTATGCAAGTTGCAGGTACATATGGGCAAACATGTATCTTTTACATTCATGGAATCATACTGTATAGATTCATTTAGTCAACAAATATCTACTGAGAATCTACTATGTGCCGGGCACCTAGACTCTGTGGGTTTAGCAGTGAATAAAATCAACAGCAACTCCTCTCACAGATTTGACAGTCTGCTTTCTCTCCCCACAAAAAAAAGTCTTAGAGCCATCCACTTCATCTGATCTCACTTTATTCTCTTTAATGTTCCATGACAAGAGCGTGCCGTCATTGACCTAAGTAGGGAGGTGTTTGTGTACATCTTGGTCTTTGTCCAGACCGTGAGCTTTATGAGTACAGAAACCGGTAGGAATCAGCTGTGTTCTCAGCCCCTTAAGTGACTTCCATCAGCAGGCATATTGGTTGTATTTTGACGGCCGTGTCTGTGTTCCTCACCAGACTGGGAGTGCCTCAGAGCTGGTGTTAGGGGAGTCGTTGGGCTGCTTTACCAGTAACCAAAGTCATGGTGACTTGGTTAAAGTTAAAATTGCCTCTTTCTCACTTGAAAGATTCTGAGCTGTTTAAGCAGTTTGGGGCAGCTAGGTGACTCTGTACCACTTGGTGGTACTGGGACCCAGGTTCTTTCTCTCCCTCTCTCTCTGCTGTGTCCTGCCTTCACCTGCATTGTCAAAGGGGGTCAGCAAGTCGAAGTTCTAGGGATAAGAGAGCAGTGAGGACAAGCAGTCAGGAGCAGGTTGCAGGCGTCAACATCCTATTGGTCAGAACTCATCACATGGCCATACCTGGCTGCAGGGGAGGCTGGGAAATGTAGTCCCTACCTAGGGGACTCGGGCTTGCATGACTGAAAGAGCGTCTCCAAAGGGATGTTGGAGGCCAGTCTCCGCCCTCAGTAGGGACTTCACGTGCTCCTCAGCACCACCCATCACAGGGTGGGCACACAGGAGGCCTCCAGAGAGCGGGATGGGTGGATGCATGACTAAGAGTATATGCTGAGGAGGCCCCTAGAAAATGTTCATTGAGTGCTTGAAAGGCAAGGAGGGGAATGAAACATAATGAAGGGGCTGGAGAATTTGGGAGTAGCATCCCCACTCTATCTGCTGGAATAAAACCTCCATTTTCTCATCCTCCAGGGTGGCGCTGAAGGAGCGGAATAGAGTGGTACCTGAGGGCGACTCTCCAGTGAAGAGGCCAGGGAGGAAGATGGCCCGGGTCCTGGGCAGCGAAGGGGAGGACGAGGAGGAGGAAGCCCCCAAGCCCCCCAAAATCCAGGTAGGGCCCCAGCAGCCTGCCCACATTTACCAGAAGAAACCATCATTCCCAGTGGCCTTTGGAGCTGAGTGCAGTGGCTGCTCAGGAGAATTCTGGAGATGATGCCCCAGCGGGGGAGGAGTGGAGTGGTCCTGCCTGGTCTCTGTGCTCCTAACCCCGCCTCTGCCGGGCGGCTGGGCTCGGCTCCCTGGCCTGGGGTGCCTGGGCAGCCTCAGCTGGCACGAGCAGCTCCCGATAGATGGCCCTCACCTCATAGGGTGGCTGTGAAGGTGCAGTGAGTCGATTCACATACGGATCAGAGAAGAACGCCTGCTACAGAGGAAGGGCTCGGAAATCCGTCCAGTCTCTCCTGTTGTGGGAGGGCTTTCTATCTTCAAGTGCATCGGCTCACTTACTCCTCTCATTTAAGTTATTTCATGCCTGTTGGCTGCTCTGAGGATAACGTCTGAAGTGCAGCACTTCTCAGTCTGTCGATGGTGAAGTGAGCTCCTGTCTCCCCCCTGCTCAAACCCCCTGGCGTTGCCAGCTCAGGCCAAAGCTGGTTCTTACAGAGCCTCCAAGGCCCCTCAGAAGCTGCTTCTTCCTTGTCATCTTCGTCTTTTCCTCAGCTAACTCTGCCCCAGGGTGCTTCTATACTGTTGCTTGCCATCCCTAGATGCCCTTGTCCAAGTGAATGCCCACATTCAGCCAGTGGGAAGAGCAGGGCACTCCACTTGCCTTTAGGTGAATGTTATTTGAACCAGTGGACCTGTATATCCTTACATTGCATTGTGTAGACCTGGGGCTTCTGACCACACCTAGATGTAAGGGAGGCTGGGAAGTGTAGTCCTCGGGCTCCTGAGCACACCTAGCTGCAAGGGATCCTGGGAAGTATAGTTTTTAGTTGGGCTGTATTATGCCTAGCTAAAAATCAAAGATTCTGTTACTTTAGAAAAAAAAGAATTGTTATTGGGGTCCATAATAGGGACAGTCTGGGACCATGAAACTATGCAGGATGGTGGAGGGATGGCCCAGGTAAGAGGGGATGAGGCCTAAGTGGGGCTGAGTCCCTCTGTACTCTCAAGTGCTTGGAAATGACGTAGCTGGGTGCTCCCTCCTTCCTCCTCTCACTCAGGAATTGCTCTTTCTCTCCCCTTCCAGAAGCATGCTCCAGATTCCCCACAAGTCTCCCCTCCCAGTCCTGGCACACCGCCTGAGAGCAGCCCTTCCCACTCTAGCACCTCTCCCACGGTCGTCTCCCCGTCAGGGATCCCGAAGCGTCGCACGGGTAAGGACCCCCTGGCCTCGCCCTTTCAGTTGCCTGTCTTTGTCCACACTTGGATTTCTGCATCATTCAGCCATCCTCGTGACAGCCCCGATTTTAGCGTTGTGGTTAAGAGCACGGCTCCACCATCCACTGGCTGTGTGACCTTGGGCAAATGACTTCCCTTCTCTGGGCTTTATCCCTAAAACGACTGATAATTACAGTACCTCCCACCCAGAGATGTTGGGAGGATTAAAAGTGAATACGTGTAAGGGCCTGGAACTGGGCCCAGCCTACAGTAAGCGCTCAGTAAATGCAGGTTATTGTCACTGTGATGTGTGCAGTGCTGGAGGCCACACAGCTCACTGTGGGAGCCCAGGGGAGGGCCCCTGACTCAAGGGAGACTTCTAGGAGAGAGCTTAACCAAGCTGAGCCCTGAGGGACAGAAGAGGAGTGAGAAGGGACTGAGGAGGGGAAAAGGCCTTGGGGGCACTGATGGTAGGTGTGTTGGTGCTCAGAGCGTGGGGTTGGGGACAACGAGCAATGAGACTAGAGAAGGTCCATGGAAAGCCCGTCTGAGGAGCGGCGCCTCTGTCGCCAGGGGGGTTGGGAAGATTTTTACACAGGGGAGGGACAGGGGAGAGACCCCCCACATGTCGCAGGGTGATACGGCCTGCTGAGATCCTGAACCGTGGTGATTGAGGAACTAAAATTTTTTTAAAATTTTTATTGGAGTATAATTGATTTACAGTATTGTTAGTTTTTGCTGTACAGCAAAGTGAATCAGTTATACATATACGTATATTCACCCATTTTTAGACTCTTTTCCTGTGTAGGTCATTACAGAATATTGAGTAGAGTTCCCTGTGCTGTACAGTAGAGGAACTGAATTTTTAATGCTACTTTAATTCAATTTAAATTGGAAAGCTGACTCTAGTTTCAATTATTGAAGCCTTGCAATAATTCGATCAACTCGGATATGTGACGCCACTTTCTCAACGGTAAATTCCATGAAATCTAAACACATCGAGTATTCCTGATGAAAATTTAGTGCCCAATTGAGATGTGCTTTTAAGTGCATCGGATTTTGAAGACTTAGCATAGAAAAAGGAATGTTACTCATTTCTTTTAATATTCAAAACATGTTGGAATCATCATATTTTGGATTTATTGGGTTAAGTAAACGATATTGTTCAAACAATTCTCCTGGTTCTTTTTCCTTTTCTCAGTGTAGCCACTAGAAAGTTAAAGATGATGTACGTGGCTCACTGCATATTTCCACTGGTGGTGCTGGTATAAGGAAGAATAGTGGTAACGCCGGATGCTAGGGGAGCTCTGGATTGAGGGCCCGAGGAGGCGCCATCTGGCCTGAGTCTTGGAAGATGGGTTAGGGTTGGCTGTGCTGAGAATGGGCGGTTGGGAAGGGTTGCAGCCAGGACAGCCCGTGCAAAGGCCTCCAGGTGGGAACAGCACGGCACACGGGGGAATCCCATCCATCTCGGCGTCTCTGGGCAATAAGGTGTAATTTGGGGAGCAGGAAGGGTTTGAGGATAGTGTGTCGTGAGAGGTGAGGCAGAGAGGAGGGTGGCTGTTGGCTCCTAAGATGAAGGAACCTGCTCGGGGTCACACAGCCAGGAAGCAGGAGCGGCCTGCACGGCAGCCGTGGCTGTGGGCAGGCGGAGGAGGGCAGGGGCCCAGAGCCTTCTCAGGGCCCCATCATCGCGGGGTCTGAGCTCACCGGGGTGAGGCAGGCGGGCCGGCAAGGAGGCCACACTGAGCCCTTTGCCTTCCCAGCCCGGAAGCAGCTTTCCAAACGGACATTTCAGGATGTCCTGCAAGAGCAGGGCAAGGACGAGGACGGAGGAACCAAGAAGAAGAGGAAGAAGGAGGAGGAGGAGGAAGAAGGTAAGGCCCTGGGGTTGGGGACTGACTCTGTGTGCGTGTGTGTGTGTGTGTGTGTGTGTGTGTGTGTGTGAGAGAGAGAGAGAGAGAGAGAGAAAGTGTGATCTGGAGGGGCAGGGGCCTGTGGGACTGACTGCGTGTGTGTGTGTGTGTGTGTGTGTGTGTGTGTGTGAGAGAGAGAGAGAGAGAGAGAGAGAGAAAGTGTGATCTGGAGGGGCAGGGGCCTGTGGGACTGACTGCGTGTGTGTGTGTGTGTGTGTGTGTGTGTGTGTGTGTGTGAGAGAGAGAGAGAGAGAGAGAGAGAGAGAGAGAAAGTGTGATCTGGAGGGGCAGGGGCCTGTGGGACTGACTGCGTGTGTGTGTGTGTGTGTGCGCGCGCGTGTGTGCGCAAGTGTGATCTGGAGGGGCGGGGGCCTGTCTGAGAGGGCAGGCTGTGAGGACCCCACTGATTTGACACCTCTGTCCAAGAATCCACACGAGTCCGTCAGAATCCCACAGCCCCACCTGGGGAATTTTGTCATGAAAACATTCTGGAATACATTCGTTTGGCCATCTTAATTCAGTACGAATTCATATGCAGCTTCTCATTTTTCTCTTCTATTTTTATGTTTCTCATATGGAATATATTTTCCTCTAAATGGTTTGTTTTTTGTTGTAAATCTTACCAGAAAGCAGAGAGGTTCGCAAACTTCCAGGGCCCATGGTGCCTTAGCAACTTTTTCACGGTGCCTCAAGGCCAATACCTTTACTGTTCGGTTTGTAAGTTGTTATGTCTGAACAACTATTTATTTATGTTCTAGCAACTTGGGCATTTGAGAAAATAATACATATAACGTTGAAAGGAAAAATAATATTTAATTTCACTGTTAAATAATCATAATTAGTTACTAATTGTGATGTCTCCTGGGCACTGCACAATTGCTCAGACTTTGGAATCCGGTTGAACACTGCCACTTTCCTTGGTGATTTTTGTGCAGTACTTGGTTTTTATCACACCACCAGTGAGTACCCAGCCTTGCAGAAAGCTAACGTCAGGAATTGCCAAGAATGTGATCTAATACTGACAAGCAAAATACCCTGAGCTAGTAGGTCATACGGTGTCCAGCAGATGTCACCAATTTCCCTTGAAAATGTAAAGTGTCCTCCGTGGGAAACACAACCATAAAGACCTGATCCATCGATCATTTGGGGCCTGTACGAGATTATAATAATCGTAGCCTTTGCCACTGTCAATGTGTTTGTTTAATAAAAGGTCCTTATTAGGTTTATCTTTCCCAGGGAAGATCTGAGTTTGGTGGAGATTTGATTTCCAGTTGGCAATTTTTAGTCAGTAACAAATTTTACTATAAATCATGCAGTTTTAGCCATTGTCTGTGTCTGGGGATTTTGGGGGGTGAGGTGGGGCTTCTTTCTACTGAGGCAGATTTTTCCCAAGTTAGTTGATGCAGTTTTTATTATTACCCTGGAGGTGGATTTTTTTTTTTTCCCAGTCAGCTTAAAAAAAAAAACAACACCTTTATTTTTATCTCTAACAAGTCACTGTTGGCATTTTGAACCCTTTCCAGTTCTATTTTGCAGTGAATAATTCTAAAATAATGGTTTGTAAGAAAAGACTGGCCCACTCTGTTTCTTAGCTGCCCAGGTGAGCATCGGGGTTGGTTTCCCTCAAGGGCCCTGCCTGGTTCAGGGCTGACCAGGAGCGGGCTCTCACACCTCTCGACACTTCACAGATGTTCAGTCAGCACAGCGAAGAAAAAACGGGGGCAGAGTGTCTTGGGAATCGAAATGCCCTTTTTGGGGAGTGGTCATAGTGACTTTTTGCCATCTGGCTTTTTTTTTAATCGGTCCTCAGAATTAGAGACACCGACAGAAAGCCTCACAGAGCCTGAAGGGGGCAACAAGAAGGAAGCAGAAGAAGGGGACCAGCCCAGGTCACCCCCTGAGCCCCTGAAGACCTCCAGTGAGTTTCTGGTCCTCTTCCTCCCTGAAGCCCCACCTCTCTGGTTTTGGGGGTCAGATGTCTTTGGAGGACAGTTAATTTAAGGCTCAGATGAGATAAGACTTAAATAAGATTCTCCAGTGTGTTGTCTAAATGCAAATTCTAGGGGAAATTATAGGTTCTATTGCTATTATTATTATTTTTTTAAATATTTATTTATTTATTTGGCTGCGCTGGGTCTTAGTTGTGGCATGCAGGATCTTCATTGCCGAGTGCAGGATCTTTCAGTTGCATCATGCAGGATCTAGTTTAGTTCCCTGACCAGGGATCGAACCCGGGTCCCCTGAGTTGGGAGTGCAGAGTCTTAACCATTGGACCATCAGGGAAGTCCGCAATTATTATTTTTATTGTTATTTTTTCCTCTGTGCATGTGAGGAAAAAAAGAGCCAGTCATCCTCCAACAAAATATCTTTCAGAGGGCTTCCCTGGTGGCGCAGTGGTTGAGAGTCCACCTGCCGATGCAGGGGACGCGGGTTCGTGCCCCGGTCCGGGAAGATCCCACATGCCACGGAGCGGCTGGACCCGTGAGCCATGGCCGCTGAGCCTGCGCGTCCGGAGCCTGTGTTCCGCAACGGGAGAGACCACAACAGTGAGAGGCCCGCGTACCGCAAAAAAAAAAAAAAAAATCTTTCAGAAATTGTAGGCAGTGTATGTTATTAATTGAGCAATAATTTAAAATTTTTTTAATTAAAAAAAATTTTTTTGGCCACACCACACGGCATGTGGGATCTTAGTTCCCCAACCAGGGATCGAACCTGCTCCTCCTGCGGTAGAAGTGCAGAATCCTAACCACTGGACCACCAGGGAAGTCCTGAGCAATAATTTTTTAAGTTAGGTAACCAGGGTGAGTTACAAGATTTTAGAGGTTAAAGTTACCCCCCAGGCCATAGAACAGCTCCTGCAGGGAGGTGTCCAGAAGACTCCCATGGCAGAAAGAACGCTGTGGGGATATTTTTAGGATGCAGGATCGTATCTGATTTTCTGCACCTGCAGAAGTGGGAATATTTTCTTCTTATCGTACCGAGATTTTTTCCCCACCATCCGTAAGTCTCCAATCTCAGGCCAGATGCTAGAATTCCACTAGTTAGTCCTAAAGCATCAGGCCTGAGAGGCTCCAAAATGAAACTATGGAAAGGAAAGGGGCAGAATTGATTATGTCTTCCATCTTCAGGGTCAGAATGACCTTGAGGTTAAAAAAATAGTTTGCATCACCATCTGACCTCTCTCGCTTTCAAAGCAAAGCCCCCAACAGAAAGCGTTTCAGAGCCCAAGGTGGCCGTGAAGCAGGGACCACAGGAGGACGGCCAGGCTAAGCCTCCCCCCAAAGCTCCCAAGACGCTCAGCAGTTTCTTCTGTGAGTTTCTCCCCCCTCACCTTGCAGGGTTGCACCGGGGAGAGGCGGGTGGATCTTTCTCCAGAATGTACGGCCTTCCCGTGGGTTAGAAAGCCTAACTTGGTTAGAAAGTGTAACTCGCCTCTCGCAATGCTGGCTGGAGAGTGGTTGGCAGGCAGGGGCTGTCAGAAGGAGAAAGGACCCACCATTTCCCTGCTTCATTCCCAGCTCCCCGGAAGCCAGCGATCAAACAAGAAGCAAAAGAAGAGGGACCCAGCGCTCTAGGAAAGGACGAGACCAAGGGGTGAGTCAGGATCTATTGTAGAGATGACAGCAGATTAAACAGAATAAGGCAGTGAGTCCAAGATCTCTCTGACCTGATTGTAGGTAGGCCTCCGAAAATGAGACCGGTAGTCCCCAAACATTCTTTCAGCCTTAAAATTTTGTGATTAGGGTTTAATTATTCTAATAAAAATTTTGGGGGGATTCTTAATGGCAATTTTGTACCCCAGTTGAGACCTGATTACTGAGATTAAATGGCCCCATTTCAGCATGTGACTGCACTGTAGGAACGGCCGGCTCCTTTTCTTGGACGCCTACTATGTGTCAGATCCGGTGCCAAAGGTTTCTGTTACGCCTTTTTACTTCATCTCTGCAGTAGTCCTGCAGAGGAAGCAGGTATTTTAGCCATTGCACAGACATTGAGACTAGTAGCCCAGAGAAGTTAGGTCATCTTCCCTGGGTCACACAGGGAGGCGGGGGTAGGGCCAGGCCTGAAACCTGGGTCCACTTGGTTCCTAAGCCTGGCCTCTTCTTCAGCACTGCCCCATCTTGCCTTCTGGGCCTGTGTCCATGCTTAGGTTATTTATAAATAAGTTTCTCTAACAAAATCATTGTCTGACATGAAGTTTTATGTCCTGATTTTTATTTCATGTGATACTATGATCGTTTTCTGTTTTGTTTTTAATTAATTAATTAATTTATATTTAGTTCTGGCTGCATTGGGTCTGCGTTGCTGCGTGTGGGCTTTCTCTAGTTGCTGTGAGCGGGGGCTACTCTTCATTGCGGTGTGCGGGCTTCTATTGCGGTGGCTTCTCTTGTTGCGGAGCACAGGCTCTAGGCGCGCAGGCTTCAGTAGTTGTGGCACGTGGGCTCAGTAGTTGTGTCTCACGGGCTCTAGAGCACAGGTTCAGTAGTTGTGGCGCATGGGCTTAGTTGCTCCGCGGCGTGTGGGATCTTCCTGGACCAGGGCTTGAACCCGTGTCCCCTGCGTTGGCAGGCGGATTCTCAGCCCCTGCGCCACCAGGGACGCCCTGTGATGGTTTTGCTTATGCCATATTCCCAGTTTGATCGCTGATGGCTGCCTCCAGGAGACAAACTTTCAGGGCCTCCAATTTCCTTGCTTTTAAAATGGGGGCTTATCAGTGGCAAAAACACACTCTCTTATCCACTGTTAACGGTGTGCCAGGCAGCAGGCAGTGTGCCTTCCATATCCTAATGCAGCGAAGCCTCACAGCGACTTTGCGCGTCGTTTCTGTTGATATCCCCATTTCACAGGTGAGAAAAGTGAGGCTTGGAGGCAGGACAGTATTGTGGAGAGGTTAGAAATCCCAGCTCTACCTTTGTCAGCTGTGTGACCTTGCCAAGTGGCTTAGCCTTTCTGGGCCAGTTTCCTCCTGAGGGTTTGGAGCATTTAGACCCGGTCCTGGCCATGCGCAAGCTCAGCAAGCTGTGGCTGCTATTATTGTCGCTATTGTTATTGTTACTAATTTTGATTGCCTTGCTGAGGTCGCAGACGGGGTGTATGGTGGAGCTGGGATTTGAACCAGGCAGTGTGGCTGTAGACTTTCTTACCCACCGCGCTCTGCCGTCTCTCATTGTAATGATAGGAAGGACCAGGAGGGCCACCACTTACCAAACGCTGAGTCCTTACAGCTCACTGAGCACGCTCTGTCCAGCTCAGCCATCTTCAGCCCTGTCTGTGCATCAGGATCAGCTGAAGAGCTGAAAAAAATCTGAAGTCTTCTCCCTCGCCCTTCTGTCCCCCCACATTCGGTAGAGAAAGAGGCCTGAGGCTGGGGAGTCAGTGTTGTTCTAAAAATGCTCCCCACAGAGTGCACCAAGGAGTGGGAACGCTCACCATAATTTCTTCCTTAACCTCATGACAACGTGTCAGGGTAGGGACTCCTGGTGGCTCCATCGTATAGATGGAGACACTGTGGTTCAGAGAGGGAAGCTGCTTCCTCACCACGACACAGCTGGTCAGTGATGGAGCAGGGATTTTAACCCAAATGAGCGTGACTGCGGTGGCTCTATTGGGGTCAGTGTGAGGCATTTCTAGAGGCATGTATAATGTAGAGGTTTAGAACAGTCTCTGGAACTGTGCTGCTTACTAGCTGTGTGACCTCAGGTGGGCTACTTAACCACTCTGTGCCCAGTTTCCTTATCTGGATATGGAGGGTAGAAGAGTCCCTGCCCACAGGGCTGATCGCTAGCAGATGTAGTGCTCTTAACACGGTGCCTGGCTCTTTGTGGCACCCAGGGACTGTACCCTCCTCCTGCTGTTCCAGCCAGAGTGTGAGGGAGGGATTGGCCGAGAGGCCGGGGGAGGTCCTTGCCTCTTGGAGTGGACTTTGAAAAGCATTCAGATCACGCTGCTCCACTCCAGCCACGCTGACCCCTTTTCTTTTCCTCAAACATGCCAGGCGTGTGTCTGCCGCAGGGCCTTTGCACTCACCGTTCCCCCCACTTGGAATGCTCTTCTCTCTGGTACCCACACTGCTCACTCCTCACATCATTCTGCCCAAACATCTCCTCTGGCCTTCCCCTGCCGCCCTCTGAAGTAGCACCTACCATCGTGATTCCTCCCCCTACTTGGTTTTCTAAAATATTGTTTATCTAAAATGATTTATTCACTTAACGTTTTTTTGTTTTTTCCCCCGACTCTCCCTCTGGAATGTGAACTCCAGGTTAGCAAACTTGTTTTCATTCTCTTCTGTGCCCTTGTGCCTGGAATAGTACCTGGCACTTAGTAGGTGCTCAATAAATATTAGCGGGAGGAATGACTTCCCTTCGACCCAGGCATCTACCCTACAGTCTCCCTTTTCCCTCCACAGACACCTGGACCCATCCAGCTACAATCCTGCCAAGAACAACTACCATCCCGTCGAAGATGCTTGCTGGAAGGTGGGCCAGAGGTGAGGCTTGGCCCTCCCCAGACTGTCCTTCTCCAGTCCCTGGCACTGCGGGAGGCCCTGTCTCCGGAGGCTTCAGTGGGAGAAAACTGGCAAATCTCTCCCCTCCGTGTTTTGGGGAGACCATCGGCAGCTCTGAAGGGGACGGAGAGAAAGCCCCAGGCAGTGGCTGGGCGGGGTTGCGTGCATCTGGGGATTTAGCAAGGCTGTCCCCAGGGAGGTGTGGGGAGGAAGGTGGCTGGAGGGGCAGCGTGGGTGTACGCACAGCTCTTGTTTTCTCTTTTCCTCCCGCAGAGTCCCTTACCTGGCTGTGGCCCGGACGTTTGAGAAGATCGAAGAGGTTTCTGCACGGTAATTAACCAGGCCGGCCTGGCCGGGGCCGCTGGGTGAAGGCCCTTCGGGCTCTGTCTCTCTGGCAGCCTCTGTGCCTCCAGCTGCTTAATCCTTTTAACCTCTCCTCTCTCAGCTTCACCCTGACACACGAGATCACAGGCCACGGGCATGGCCACGAGAGTGGCTGCAGGCCCTCTGGAGGCCCAGGCTCAATCATTTCTGCCTCATTTGTGGGTCAGAGCAAGATGTGAGGGTGAGCCGAGACCCCTGGCGTGCGGAAACAGCCCCCACCTCCTGGTGGCAGGAACGGAGTCTAGCCTAGGTAGTCAGAAGTAGCCGCCACCTGGCTGACATGCCTCGACGTTAGAGGAAATCCAGGTCTTGTTTGTAGCGAGAACCCCACCTCAGTCTGATACTAGCTCTGTGACCTTGGGCAAGTTACACGATCTTTCCACGCCTCCGTTCCTTTGCCTGTAAAATCAGATAATATCTAGCTCAGGGGAGCGGTGAGAGTGCAGGGAGCTAGAGGGTGCAGAGGGCTCCACACCAGTGCCCGCACCGAGAAAACAGTCCGTATGCGCCAGCTGTTACTTCTCTACAGGTGACGGTCAAATGGAATTCCTTTCCCCCCAGCAGCCTGTGACGGTGCCTGTGGCTCGGGTCACACACTGGGCACTGGTCGTGAGCCCTCTCCTCGTCTCTGTTCCCGGATTCCTTTTATCCCGCCACCGCCGCCCCACATTGGTCCTGAAACGCCAGGTGGTCACACACATCCCCCTGCCCCGTCCCCTCCTGCAGGCTCCGGATGGTGGAGACACTGAGCAACCTCCTGCGCTCCGTGGCGGCCCTGTCACCTGCTGACCTCCTCCCCATCCTCTACCTCAGCCTCAACCGCCTGGGGCCGCCCCAGCAGGGCCTGGAGCTCGGCATTGGTGACGGCATCCTCCTCAAGGCGGTGGCCCAGGCCACAGGTGAGGGGGGCGCTGTGGTGGAAGCCCCAGCGGTGGTGGGGGGAGCTTCGAGGGAGGGAGTGGAGAGGCCGGGAGCACCTGGGAGACGATGGAGGGGGACTGGGAAGGTGGAGAGACGGGGAGAGCGAGGGCAGCGAGCGGGGTGCGGGGGGAGAGCAGGACCAGGTCTGCGCTGAGACCCGGTCGGGGTGGGAGGAGATGCTGCAGGCCCAGAGCAGGACGGGGCCGGGACTGAGGGCTGGGGCTTGTGGAGGTAGCTGGGCTTTGACCAGCAGAGTCACGAGGGGAGATGAGGAAAGAGCAGGGTGTGGGCGGGGCCGGCAGCCTCCGAGGGCCGAGCCCTCGGTGCTTAGGAGAGGCTGGCTGGCCATGTGGACGGGACCTCCTGCCCACCAAGGGCCTGGAATGCTCCGTGTTTATTGTGACGGCGTCAGGGAGCTGTGGAAAGGTCCTGAGCAGGCAAAGGGCAGGGTTAGTTCTGGGCCCGTGTGGAGGATGGACAGGAAACCAGGAGGCCGGGGAGGAAGTGGGGCAGAGGTCCAGGGGAGCTGTGGGCAGCAGAGGAGAGGGCAAGAGAAGGGAGACGGGGCCCAGGAGGGAACTGCATGCAGGGGTCAGGGATGGAGGAGGTGAGAAGAATACCCCCGGGTCCATCATGATGGACCCACCACCAGGTCAGGACACCTTGAGGGGCAGGCCGGTCCAGGGGAAGTTACTAAATTCAGCTTGGGACCAACCTGTATCTGTGGGCCACCCAACAGTCGAGGAAACAAAGCTCAGGAGATCTGGGTCACAGAGCAGGATCTGGGAGCCCTGAACTTTGGAGTCCTGGTTACGTGCTGGCCAGTTCTCGTGCCCAGGGACAGGGTCTCTGGGGAGGAGAGGGGCGGGGCTTTGAGTCACACCTTGCGCAGCACCAGCGCTTAAGGAAGAAGAGGTTTGAGGGTTTCGTGAGAGGACAAGGTGCCTGAGGAAGATTGACCAGGAATGGAAGAGAGTCATGGGGTCGTCGGAACCAGAGGAGCTGAGATCAGAACGCTCCCACACGTTCGCTCAAGACACATTCATTAGGTGCTGACATCGCACCAGACCCGCTGCAGACTGTGTCCACTAGGATACTTCCCTCTGCCAGTAACACAAAACCCAGCCACGCTGGCGCAAAGGAAGAAGGATTTCTCCTCCTTACATAGTGAGGAGTGGAGAGTAGGCGGCAGCCAGTGCTGCCCGGCCTTGCTGCCAGACGGGACCGAGGGGCCGAGGCGGTTTGCGTCCTTCCGTGTTCACGCTCACACGTGTCTCCTCAGGCCCCCCTCGGCTGCCCGGCCCAAGGGGTGTGGAGAGTTGGTCAGGCGATAGCACTTACAGGCACGGGGCCTGGCAACTCGGTCATGTCCTCATGGCTTCCAGATAAAACTTTGGAATATAATTGTTTTGGAAGTGAGTTGGGGTGGATCCAGACACCAGAACCTGCTTTGTATTTTGCATATCGGCGATGCTATGGAATAGATAAGTGTAGGTCGTTGTCAAAAAAAAAAAAAATCTCTGGCCAAGCGGCCAGAGATTGAAATGCGTGCTTTTTCATTGTGAATTGCTTTCCCTCTGTTTCCTTCGTACATGAGTTGGGGCATTGTGCTGACCTGATAACGTGTGGGTAAGTTGTGTCTGACAAAATGCCTGTCCTGGGAAGGGCCTGTGGTTCTGATAGGTTGAGAATGGCTAGGCAGAGCTGTTGTGATAACTTGCCTCCACCTTCCCAGCCTCCTGCTCTTTTTAGAATGTATTTTATTGCAGTAGAGTTGATTTACAATGTTGTGTTAATTTCCGCTGTACAGCAAAGTGACTCAGTTATACATATGTTGGGTTGGCCAAACAGTTCGTTCGGTTTTAAGTAAAAATAAAAGACACATTTTTCATTTTCACCAAGAGCTTTCTTGAACAATGTATTCACTAACCAAACAAACTTTTTGGCCAACCCAATATATATACATTCTCTTTCCTATTCTTTTCCATTATGGTTTATCACAGGATATTGAATATAGTTCCCTGTGCTACACAGTAGGACCTTGTTGTTTATCCATCCCATATATAATAGTTTGCGTCTGCTAATCCCAAACTCCCACTCCTTCCCTACCCCACCCACTGCCCTTGGCAACCACAAGTCTGTTCTCTGTGTCAGTCTGTTTCTGTTTCGTAGATAAGTTCATGTGTGTCATGTTTTAGATTCCACGTATAGGTGATATCATATGGTATTTGTCTTTCTCTGTCTGACTTCACTAGCTGCATCCACGTTGCTGCAAAGGGCACTATTTTGTTCTTTTTATATGGTTGAGTAGTACCCCACTGTATGTATGTGCCACGTCTTTATCCCTTCATCTGTTGATGGACATTCAGGTTGTTTCCATGTTTTAGTTATTGTGACTAGTGCTGCTATGAACATAGGGGTCCAGCTGCCTACTCTTACAGCAAGGGGTGTCCATGGGACCCAGCCTAGACAATAAGTAAGGCCAGAGCACCTCCACTGTATTTAAATTGATGACTTCAAAAGGATAAGGTGACAGAAAACAAGCAAAGGCCCACTGGGCTCTGCCAGAGGATGTTAGTGAGCGACTGGAGGACAGGCAGAGGGTCCCTTGGCCGCCTTCTCCGTCTACACTTGCTCCCCTGGTGATCGCATTCCACCCCAAGGCTTTAAGTCCCGTCTACACACTGATGACACCACCCCAGACATCCCCTCTGGTGTAGACGGGTTCATCATCCAGGCCGCCTGGAGCCGGGAGCCGTGTGGCCACACCTCTCCTTGCCCTCAGCACCCTCTCTCTCCGCCCCCCAAGGCCGGCAGCTCGAGTCGGTCCGGGCCGAGGCGGCCGAGAAGGGCGACGTGGGGCTGGTGGCCGAGAGCAGCCGCAGCACCCAGAGGCTCATGCTGCCCCCACCCGCCCTCACCGCCTCCGGCGTCTTCACCAAGTTCCGGGACATCGCGCAGCTGGCCGGCAGCGCTGTGAGTGGGCAGGCGGCTCACCGCTCTCCAGACCCTTTGCCCCTGGGGACCCAAAAGGCTCTGGTTAGACTGTTCAGGGCTGGATCGCCTTGGTCCTGCTTGTGGGATCAGAGCTTCCTTTCCTTCTGCTGCTCTCAAGACCGAGGGAACCTCTTCCTGAGAGTCTAGCCCTGATCTAGTGTGGGCCGTGGGACACGGCTCCATAAACACGTGCTGAGCAAAGCTAGGGTGGGAGGCAAGAAGAGAGCGAGCTTTTCACCGCGCTGTGCGCGCGTGGCCGTGGGATGGGGGAGCGAGGGGGGGGATGGGGGCAGGTATTCCAAGAGTGGCAGCTCCCCAGGCAGCATGGTTGGTGGGGAGGTGTGGTCCCCTCCCCTCCCTTCACCCCAGGCACTGACTGCCCTTCCCCCACATCTTCAGTCCACAGCCAAGAAGATGGACGTCATCAAAGGCCTCTTTGTGGCCTGCCGCCACTCAGAAGCACGATTCATCGCCAGGTGAGTATGGGGGCCTGTGAGGGTGGGGAGAGGTGGAGTGGAGAGGGACTGGCAGCTGTATCACTGCTAGTGCCCCGACCGCCCTTGGATGAGAACAGCGTGAGAGAGGAGCCTGGGCCCTGAGGGGGCGGGATGGGAACATAGGTTTTCTTTCACAGCCGGCTCCTCTTCTCAGTAGCACTGCCTGGAAAAGGGTGGGGGCTCGTGGGTGAAGAGTGCCGCGCTTGATTAGTGATGTCTGCCTTGGCCTGAGTGGGGACAATAAGCAAGGTAGCCAAGTGGTAGCCATCCTTGAAGTGTTTGTCCGACATAGTCGTTGGAGTGTTTCTTGGGTACCCTGCCCCATGCCACATGCTTTCTTCCTCCCTGCAGCTCTTGAAGGTGGGCCCTGTTAGCCTCACCCCAGTTTACAGAAGGGGAGATGGAGGCACAGGGAGGTGAAGCTTCCTGCCTGAGGTTGCTGGCTCAAAGCAGGGCGTGTGGCGGGGACAGGTTCCTGACCATCACACTCTGGCACCCCTGGGGCAGGCTGCCTTCCAGTTCCAGGCCCAGCTCCGGCCCTGCCCCTCCTTCCCTGAGCCACTCCAGTTTCTCAGAGCGCAGCTGAGGAGAGAGGCAGAGACGCCTGCAAGGCCCCTAGTTCTGTCTGCAGGCGCTGCCAGCAGTCACGGTGGTTACTGGCCGGCCTGTTTCCTCCTCTGTTAAGCGGGGCTGTGTGATCTCAGGTCACTTCCGGCTCTGGAGGTTGCTCTGGTTTTGAGGAGAGGATCGAGGTTGGGGAGACTGGAGGAGAGAGGAGCAAGGGGTAGAGGGCGGGGTCGGACAGGTACGGACAAGCCCACTCCCCGTTACCTGCTGTCTCCCCAGAGCCCTGAGTGGACGGCTGCGCCTCGGGCTGGCAGAGCAGTCAGTGCTGGCGGCCCTCGCCCAGGCCGTGAGCCTCACCCCGCCAGGTCAAGGTGAGCCCCCGTGGCCGGCCCCGTGCCCACCACTCGAGTTAACCTGGCTGCCCTTCTCCTTGTCAGAAGTCCATGCCCACGCCCACCCCTACACGTGGTTCCCACCTCCCACTGCCACTCCAGGCTTCTCTCCCCTGCGGACACCATCCCTGGCGCCACCACCCACCATGGACTCGGGTGGCTGAGCGGGGTTGGGCCCATCCCAAAGCCTCTTCTGCTGGGGCTTGTCTTAGAATTCCCCCCAGCCGTGGTGGATGCTGGGAAGGGCAAGACAGCAGAGGCCAGAAAGACATGGCTGGAGGAGCAAGGCATGATCCTGAAGCAGACGTTCTGGTGAGTTCCAGGGGCCCTGGGCAGAGCGAGGGGGGTGGGGGGAGCCAGAGGGGGGCGGTGGGAAGGGCCCGAGGGGTCATGGGTGAAGTGGGAGGGGCCAGCAGCCAGCAAGCATCCGTGACCATCACAGGGCTAGTGACAGAGCACTGGGTGGTGATCCAGACGAGACTGGTGCTGGGCACAGGGATGATGACAAAGATCGGGAAGATGGCCAACAGTGAAGGGTCAGTGACACAGGGACAGGTAGAGATGCAGACACAGAGAAGAGGAGGAGGTATCAAGAGGTTTTCAAGTTCCAAACAGGACTGTGCATGTGGAAAGGCCACAAGAGCCCCAGATGGGGGCTAGTGACTGACGCACAGTGAGGGGTCGTGACAGTCACGGAGAGGATGTCTGTGGAGTGATGGTGAGGGCTCCAGAGAGAGCCACATGGAGGGACCTGGCTAGCTACCGACCCAGGGCTGGCCACAGCGGGACGGTGACAGCCCAGATGGAGTGTCAGCGGCAGGAGGGCAAACGAGCCATTCCACAAGTGCCCACGGGGCACCTGCTCTGGGCCAGGCCCCTTGGGTGCTGGATACACAAGACAGACAAGCCCTGCAGAGCCTCTGGGGCCAGGGCGGCAGCCTTAACTCTGCCCCTGCGTGGGCACCTACAGACTGCCGCTCTCAGGCCTGCCCAGGCTAGTTAAATCAGAATCTTTGCAAGTGGAGGCTGGCCTTGAAGAAACACTTTTTTGAACACATCCTTGAGTGGCTGTGACATGTAGCCCAGGTAGAGAATCGCTCATCTCATGATGACAGACTGGGGAGCGATGGCGGGCCCGGCTCGAGGGAGACAGAGTCAGAGTGATATATAGTGATACTGAGGGAGGACTGCGACAGAAACAGGGCGACAAGGGGAGTCGGGGATAGGCAGGAGTAGGCCCTGGGGCCAGGTGGCAGGCAGAGGTGGATCTTGCAGCCAGAGAGCAGAGTTCTAGAAACACATGCCCCACCTTGTTCTCGCCCCCACCCCAGCGAGGTGCCCGACCTGGACCGGATCGTCCCCGTGTTGCTGGAGCACGGTGTGGAGCGGCTCCCGGAGCACTGCAGGCTGAGCCCAGGTACCAGCCCCACGGGCCCCTCTGGAGTCGGTCTATAGCCTCACCCTGGGCCCCAGGCGCTGGGCTGGCCGCCTTCCGGCTCCACTCCCTCCACCTGGCCTTGGCTTCTGCCCTCCAGGGCGGCCATGGGAGGGCCCGCTGCCCAGAGCTCACCCGTCTCAGAAGCCGCAGGACCCTCTCCTCCAAAGTCAGTCCTGTCCCCTGTGCCAAAAGCGGTTTTTTTCCTGCTCGGACTTCCCGCTTCTGTGTTAGAGCTGCTACACCAGAGATACTCCAAAAGGCAAGGCAGGCAGGCAGACAGACTCTTGTTTTCTTGTACGTAAGAGTCCAGAGGGAGGCAGGAGGCCAGGGAGGGGCTGCGCGGCACTCCAGGGCTCAGCCACCCAGGTTCCCTCTGTCTCATCACTTCGTCATCCTGAGGTTGTCACCCTAATGTGCCCCCCCACCCCGTCTACCTGACCTCACTCTCATCGCAACCCCCCCCAGGGGTCCCCCTGAAACCAATGTTGGCCCACCCAACGCGGGGCGTCAGCGAGGTCCTGAGGCGCTTTGAGGAGGCAGCTTTCACCTGCGAGTACAAATACGATGGGCAGAGGGCACAGGTAAGGGGGTGGACACATCCCTTCTGCAGAAAGGGGCATGCCGTCGAGCAGGGCCGTGGGGTCCCTCAGACCTGAGTTCCAAGCCATCTGGTCGTGCGCATCTCTCGGGGCTGTAGTTCCCATCTCCGGGCAATCCGCGCTCATAGCCACCGGACTGGCTTCTCTGAGAATCAGTTTTGATGATATCGTCACAGTCCTGACCCACGGCAGTGGGAGCTCAAGCAGCGTTGGCTGCACTCGTGCCCTGCTGGTGGGTGTATTAATGTAACGGGTGCCTCCCAGGGCCGGAGATGTCCTTGGTCTGGGCTGTAAGGATGCTCCTTGTGGCTCTTCTGTCCTGGGGGGAGTTGGGGCCGGCTCCGCCCTGATCCTCACCTGCGGATGGATAAGCGAGCTTGGTGGGCGCCACCCTGTGGTGCCTTGAGGAGGCTGCACACGGTGGATTCAGTAGACGCTTAACAACGCAGGTGGATCTTTGAAATACAGTGCCGAGAAGAAAATGAACAAAGTGAGTTACCATGGTGACAGTGATTTTAAAAAATACATACATATGTCTAAAGTCGTATGTTACGTCATACACACACACTACTATTTCTTGGGATAATATCCGTGTTAGGTGGCACGTATGTAGCACTACTCAAGGACTGTGGCCCAGACGTAGTAGAATGAATAAATTAAAATCATAAAACCCAGAATGATGTTTACGGCCTAACAACATCCAGACAGATCAGCACATACACGCAGAGTCAGTGCCTGTGCTTGCAGGGGGAGGAGGGTAGGGATTGGAGATGAAGCAGAGGTGGCGGGGACTTCCACACACAGGGCCGGGAGGTGCTGTTTGAACCAAGGAGAGGATTCACTCAGGTCTCTGCACCAGTACCTCCTCCAGAGCTTCTGGAACCGTCTGCCAATGAAAGTGGGGTGAAGAAGAGAAAGGAGGGGCCCCTGGGGGAGACCCGGCCCTGAGTCCCTCTCCGCTCCCCCACTGTGGCAGATCCACGTTTTGGAAGGCGGCGAGGTGAAGATCTTCAGCAGGAATCAGGAGGACAACACCGGAAGGTACCCTGATATCATCAGCCGCATCCACAAGGTGGGCACCTGCCGCTGCCTCTCACTCACATGGGGGCCGGGGCTGCACTTACGGGTGCAGGGAACTGAGGCCCAGCCCGGCCAGCTCGGCACAGCAGGGGTTGATGGGAAGGAGATTGGAGTGTGTTGGGCTGCAAATAATGGAACAACTGCAGATGTTATTTTCTTCTCAAATCTGAAGGCGGGTGGCCCTAGGCTGGCTCAGCTGAGCACCAGGGTCCTCCCAAACCCAGCTTGGTCCTCTGTCTTCTACTGTCCTTGGCTGGTTCCTTTCATCCCGGTGCCTGTCCCCTATGGTCTCCAAGTAGCCACCACGCTTCCAGACAGTCAGGAAAGGGGTTCCAGTTTCTGTCCCTTCCCACAAAGTTAGTGCTTTTCTGGGTGCCTCCTACCACCCCCGGCTGACTCCAGCATGGGGTTCCTTGTCCAGCACTGGTTGCCATGGCCACTCTGGTGCAGCAGAGGCTGGGGAAGCCAGAATCTTGCTCTCTGACAGGGAGAGGGTTTGGGATGAGGGTGAAGGCAGCCTGCAGACTGGCCCCACAGCCTAACTAGGGCTGAGTCTCGAAGGCCCTGGAGCCGGGGACGTCTCTGCCCTCAAGGGGGCGGTTTGGGGCCTTTTTTAGGAGTCAGAGAGCCATTCTCCTGCCTTCCCTAATTAATAAGGAAACTTGCTCTTTCCTAAAGCAGCAGGACAGAAGTAACAGTATACGGCACAGACATTAAAGGAGTTCCTGGTACATGCCAAGCACTGTTGTTTTAAACCAGCTTAAGGTGTAGCTTTGTAAAAGGTTCTGATAGAGTTTGAAGAGTTTTGACAAGTTCATACACCCACGTAATCAGCATGTAAAATGTTTCCGTGTTTTCGTCACTCCAGAATGTTTTCCCATGCCCCATGCCAAGTAGGCCCCTGTCCCCGCCCCCATCAGCCATCTCCTGAGGCAACAGCCACTGATCTGCTTTTTCGTTGGGACAGGTTCGTTTTTGCCTCTGCTAGAGCTCCAGATACGTGGTGATAGTACAGGGTCTTTTGTATCTGGCTTCTTTCGCTCATTCATTCAACAAGTATTTGTTGGGCGACTGCCCTGTGCTGAGCCCTGTGCTGGAGGCTGGGGCTTTAACAGAGAGGGCGGGGCAGGCACATCTTCGTCAGAGTCCCGCTGCTGCCTCTATGAGTACACTCAGAGATCGGGCGCTGAAGAAAAGGTCCAGCATTCATTGGAGCCTTTAAAAGAATAAGACTTAGACTTGGTGTCAGGAAAGCAAGGCCATCACCAAGCACAGCCCAGGGTACAGTGGGAATGGTGCCCCTGGAGTCGTGCAGATTCTAGCGTAAACAGCATGTGCAAAGGCCTGGTGGTTGGAGGGGCACAGCCCATTCAAGAAACAGAAAGGCTAGTGCATTGGGGTACAGAGCGTGAGTCTGAGGGGGACAGGTGAGGCGAGGAAGGGCCACGGGCTGACCAAGGAGAGGTCCCACAGCTTTGGGGAGCTGTAGGGTGGTTTTTAGCAGGGATGAGAAGTGATCAGATTTGGGGTTTGCCAAGAGCAGCCTGGCTGCTATGAGGAGAGTGGATTGGACAGGGTCAGTGCAGGAGCGGGGAGACCAGTAGGATGCTGTGGCTTAGGCTGGACTGGGCTCAGCAAGGTGGTGACAGGTGGACAGCTTAGCAGTTTCAGAGCGGAAACGGACAAGTTCACGGGGTAATTGAGTGTGAAGTGGGAGGAAGAGGAAGATGACAAAGGCTCCTTGGTTTCCAGCTTGTGGGACCAAATAGTAAGTCCTCAGAAAACATAGTTTTTTTCCCCTCTCAGTGGGGAACAAGAGAAGGGGTCTGTGTTCACATGTGTCTCTTTAAGGTTGACGTCAGTTTGTCAGTGGATCTTCAGAGCTGCAGAAGGAAAAAGATATTTGTTTCCCTGCGTCTGTCTTTTGGCCTCATCCGCCACTTCTCACCAGTCTTGGGTCCCCCTCTTCACCTTTCAGATTAAACTCCCATCAGTCACATCCTTCATCCTGGACGCGGAAGCTGTGGCTTGGGACCGGGAAAAGAAGCAGATCCAGCCATTCCAAGTGCTCACCACCCGCAAACGCAAGGTAGTCTCTGCCCACCCCTCCACCGCCTGCCCTCATCTTCCACCCAGTCCTGTGCAATCCCAGAGAGACAGAGCTATCAGTTGGGTTGTAGTTCTCTCAGCCTTTTGCAGTGTGGCTGCCACAGCTCCAGCCATCACATTCTTATCCCAGCATGCCAAGTTGGAAGGAGGGAAGGCCTCTTTTCCAACATCTGTTTTATTATGAAAGATCTGTTCTAGGAGCCCCCGCAACCTGCACCCCAGCAATCTTCTTTACTCTCATTGGCCAGAGTTGTGTCATGTCACGCCCATTAGCTGCGAGGGAGGCTGGGAGAGCAAATACCTAGCAGTGGTGAATGAGGTGGTTAGGATTAGCCAAGAGCCATCCCAATTCAGTGCGTGTGGCTGACAGCATTGATGCCTTCACAGGTGTGCGGCCTGTTGGCTGGGGAGAAGGGGGGGGATGGCAGGTGACAGGGGTGTCTGCCTCGGGCATAATGGGAAGGGACCCAACTGGGCCCCGTCTCACCTTCCCCCGCTCCTGGTCTCCATCCTGCCCTGACCCAGGAGGTGGACGCGGCAGAGATCCAGGTGCAGGTGTGTCTGTACGCCTTCGACCTCATCTACCTCAATGGAGAGGTGAGTTCTGGCATCGTGTCCGGGTCAGCTGGGGCATGACTTGAGGTGAGGGGGGAGAGCTTGGGAGCCAGCGGTTAGAGTTTCATCACTGAGCCCGGAGGCCACACTCGGGCAGTGGTTCTCAAAATGTGGACTGTAAGGCCCTCCCTTTCCCAGCATCTGTGTGAGGGGGATTTTCTTCCTGTCCTGCAACCTGAACGACATTTTGTAGCCATCCGAATGCAGAAGCAGATGTGAGAATCCAGCCTCTGTTAAGCCAGACATTAGAGAATTGGCAAAAATATAAAATAATGCCCCTCTTCACACTCATTTCCATAAGCCACATGATGACATGTGACCCATCCGCTTCCTGCTTCTCCCGAGGTCAGGGTTTCTTCTCTTTATTTCCACGATGATGCCCCATCTCTCTCATCCTGCCCCACAGTCCCTGGTACGTGAGCCCCTTTCCCGACGCCGGCAGCTGCTCCGGGAGAACTTCGTGGAGACGGAGGGCGAGTTTGTCTTTGCCACCTCTCTGGACACCAAGGACACGGACCAGATCGCCGAGTTCTTGGAGCAGTCGGTGAAAGGTAAGGGCATCCGCCAAGGTCTGCGCCCCCTCCGCCCACCCCCCAAGATCTGCACCCATCCCAACCCCACCCTGGACGACTGGACCAGAACCCTGCCTGCGTCTGTTGTGAGGCTGTGAGCTGGGGCTTCACAGGGCTCTCATGTGTCCCCCAGACTCCTGCGAGGGGCTGATGGTGAAGACCCTGGATGTGGACGCCACCTACGAGATCGCCAAGAGGTCGCACAACTGGCTCAAGGTGCCGCCTGCCCCCGCCCCCCTTTCTTGCTGAGCTGGGGACCGGAAGCCTGCCCATTGCTGGGTGGTCCATGCCCAGTCCCCACATCCACCCCATTTGAGCCCCAGAGCCCTTTGCTCAGTCCCTCCCGCCTCTCGCTGCAGCCAGCCTCGGCTCTGCTCCCCTAGTGAGTCGGCACGAGCAAATTCACCAAGGACTGGTGGAGAACCGCCCGGCTAGGCACCCCAGATGTGGGGGTGAGGGAGCCCAAGGATCTTTCTGTTCCCTCTGAGCTTGCCTTCCGCCAGGAAGTCAGCCAGGATGCAAACGGGATAAAGTCGGGGAGTGATGAGTGCTATGAAGAAAGCAAGTCCACTTGGGGCCAGGGAGGGTCTGCAGTACTTCGGGTGATTGGGAAAAGCCTTTCCAGAGGCAGTGTTTGGGTCGAGACGTGGATGATAGGAAGTGGTCGGTCATGTGAAGATCAGGGGTGGAGCATGTGGGTGGGGGTTGGGCGCGGGCAGCAAGTGCAGAGGCCCTGGGGTAGGAACAAGCTTGGTGTGTGCAGGGGTCGAGGACCATCGAGGCGTGAGGTGAGGTCAGGGCAGAGAGTGGGTCCCAGATCACCCAGCACTGGGTGGTAAAACTGGGTTTTCCTCCAGGGGTTTCAGGAAGCCAGCGGAGGTTTTAAGGGGGAGTCACCTGGTCTGACTGTTGTTTGGCACAAGTCCTCCGGCCGCTCCGCGGGTGGTGGACGGGTGCGGGGGTGCTGGGCAGAAGTGGGAGCAGGCAGGCGGAAGGCAGCTGTCCGGTAAGAGGTGATGGGAGCTTGAGCAGAGAGGCAGCAGTGAGGAGGGGGCCAGGAGACCCAAGCGGGAGATAGCCGGGCGCTGAGCTGGCGGAGCCTGTGGACAGGGTTTCCCTGTGTGTGTTTTTTTGTTTGTTTGTTTGTTTAAATATTTACTTACTTATTTTGGCTGCTCGGGTCTTAGTTGCGGCACATGGGATCTTCGGTGCGGCCTGCCTGCGGGATCTAGTTCCCTGACCGGGAATCGAACCTGGGCCCCCTGCATTGGGAGCGCGGAGTCTTACCCTGGACCACCAGGGAAATCCCTCCCTGTGTGTTTTTTAGCTGTTTATGGTCTGTCCCGCCCCCACTAAGCTGTAAGTGGCTGTGCAGGTACAAACCTTGCCAGTGTCAAGAAATACTCGCTGTTGCATCCCCACGGCTGGGCTCCTGCCTGGCACACAGTTGGCACTTAATTGATGTCTTTGGAATGAATGGATAAATGTTCTCTGTGTGAAGGAGTGGAATGCGCCTCCATGTCGAATGGAGGGGGGTTCCGGGGTGACCCCTGGGGTCTCCCCACCTGACCTGTCCCCTCGATCCTGCCTCCTCTTCGCATTTGAGTCCCCTCTTTCTCATCAGCCCTTGCAGCCTAGAAACCTGTTCCACGTCCAGTCTCCTCTCGGTGACTGTCATGGGTCTTCTCACCCAGCCCCTCCTCGCGCCTCTGCTTAAGCTCCAGCGATGGGAGCCACACCCGAGCGTCCCACCCTCACCCCCCACCTTCCCTCCTCCCAGCTGAAGAAGGACTACCTGGATGGCGTGGGCGACACCCTGGACCTCGTGGTGATCGGCGCCTACCTGGGCCGGGGAAAGCGGGCCGGCCGGTACGGGGGCTTCCTGCTGGCCGCCTACGACGAGGAGAGCGAGGAACTGCAGGCCATATGCAAGGTGCCGGGAGCTGGGGGGCCGCAGAAGCGGGAAGGGAGTGGGTGTGACTCAACCTCGGGGGCCGGGCGCTGGGAGCACGTGGAGCCTCTGACTCCCCTATCCTCCTCGCAGCTCGGAACGGGCTTCAGCGACGAGGAGCTAGAGGAGCATCACCAGACCCTCCAGGTGAGCCCCCCCGCCCCCACCCCCGTGTGTGCCTGGGGCTCTCGCCCTCCGGGAGGCTCGGGGCGCAGACCCGGCACCGCGGAGCTGGCACTGCGGAGCTGGCTTCCGAGTAGTGCAGCACGTCCAAGTTCCCGTCCCAGCCCTGCCAGCTACCGGCCAGAGCCTCCGGTCAGGGAGCGTCGTCTCCCCGGGCTCAGTGCCTTGGCCGCGCCCGAGACAGGCTCAGGGAGGGCGTGTTGCTCGTTCCCCGAGTTCGCCCTTAGGATGCCAGTGGAGCCCCTAGTCGTCGCGGTGTTTGCTGTCCTGGTCCCAGGCATTTGGGGCGTGCTCTGGCTTTCCTGTGTGTTGGTGTCTCTGGTCCTGTCTGTCCCATTCTTGGTCCCCCCTCCCCTCTAGGTCTCTGACTCCCCGTCTCTGGGTCTCGGTTCCTCTCTCTGACTCTCTCTGCCTTTAATTTCTTGGCTCAGCTCCCAGGGTCTCTGTCGTTTCTCCCGTTTCCCCCATCACCCCCCAGCTCCACCTACCACCAGCTTTTTACTTGGAGGGGCATCTGTATCTATCCCCTTCCCCCATCTTCCTCCCTCTTTCCTCACTCTCCAGTCCCGCCCCTGCAACCCTCCCCTCAGCCTTGACTTTGAGATCCAAGACCCTCTCTCCCTTATTCCCGCCACTGGCTGCAGGCCCTGGTGCTGCCCGCCCCACGCTCCTATGTCCGGGCCGACGGCGCTGTGGCCCCTGACCACTGGCTGGACCCCAGCGCCGTGTGGGAGGTGAAGTGCGCAGACCTCTCCCTCTCCCCCATCTACCCGGCTGCCCGGGGCCTGGTGAGTAACTGGGGGACCCTGGAATAGACCCTCCGAAGGAACCAGCTGGGAGGGTGGGGAAACGGGGGGAGGGGATCTTGGAGCCCATGTCTGAGCTTCCTGGGTAATGCCTAGGAAGACTGGAGCTTGCGTTGTATTTGGGTTTCAGATAATGAGGTCAAAGTCTTATTAAAAAATTTAAAAAAAGAAATTCCCCAGGAGTAGAAAGAAAACCGTGAAATTGCTTTCTTTGATTTAAAAATTTTTTTTATTTTTATTTTTTTAATTTTATGTTCTTATTGGAGTATAGTTGATTTACCATGTTGTGTTAGTTTCAGGGTGTACAGCAAAGTAATTCAGTTATATATATATATATATATTCTTTTTCAGATTCTTTTCCCTTTGTTACTATAAAATATTGAGTAGTTCTCTGTGCTATATAGTATGTTCTTATTGTTTATCTACTTTATATATAGTAGTGTATATCCGTTAATCCCAAACTCCTAATTTATCCCTCACCCCGCCTTCCCCCTTTGGTAAACCATAAGTTTGTTTTCTGTGTCTGTGGGTCTGTTTCTGTTTTGTATATAAGTTGATCGGTATCATTTTTTTTTTAATCTCTTTCTTAAATATCATAATCTCACATTCTGCTCTTAAGTAATTTTTGAAAACAGTTCTTTTCAGTAAAAATTTAGGATACTTCCTGCTGAGCATTTAGGTCCACTACTGCGTTTCTTTCTCAACTGTAGTCAATTTTCACGCTACCGAGTTCTAACATTCCTTGGCTAATTTCTCTCATGGTGGTTCTGTCCTCCGCATCTGCTAGAGGATCAGTGTCCCCGGGGAAACACTCCCCCACCATCACTAGGAGAGCTCTTAGCATCCTCCTTCCGAAGATCAGGAATTTTTTTTTTTTTTTTTATTGTTGCAGATATGTCTTTTATAAGCACAAAAATTCAGCTTATTGTCAACCAAGGTGTTCAACCCTAAAATCCACAGAGATCCCAAATCTTAATAACATTGTTAAAATGCAAATTACATTGTTTTCTCTTTGTGGATTCTTAGAAACATCAATTTGGAGGTTTTTTGTTTTTTGTTTTTAATTAAAATATAGTTGACCGAGGAACAGGAAATCTTAAGTGCATGCTCCCTCTGGGATTTTTTCTGACCCTTCAAAAGCTAGCATGTGCTTTCCAGCTTAGCAGCTGACTCCCATGTAAAGGCAACGCTCATACTTTTTATCTAGTTTCCTTCTTGAAATTTCTCACTCCTGCACCGTCTCGGGAAGTCGGGGGGCCCCTGGTAATAAAGAGATGGGAACAGCATTTATCGAGCATTTAGGTGAAGCAGGCATGTCACTTGTTCACACTCATCCTCACCAAGACACTGACCATCCCATTTTACAGATGGGAAAATAGAGCCTCGGGGAGCGTAACTGGCCCAGGGTCACGAGGCTCTCGAGAGAGTCGAGAGCTGGGATTTGAACCTCACAGTCTGGATCTAGAATCCACCCCTCTTGACCCTAATAATAATAACAGCAGCATAAAGCACAGCCACCGCAGCCTGTATTTCTTACACACTCCTGGTCCGGGGAGCAGCCCCAAGCGCTAAATGACCGTATTTAATTTTTACAACGACCCATCGCTTAGCCCCATTGTATGGATCAGGAAACAGGCCAGAGGCGCAGGAGTGGGGAGGAGACTTTGGATGGGGAATTGCTGCCTGGGGAGCAGGCTGGACAGCTGCTTGGTCCCCATCACCACTCCACCCACCGCGCCTCGCCTCCACAGGTGGATAGCGAGAAGGGAATCTCCCTCCGCTTCCCTCGGTTTATCTGCGTCCGTGAGGACAAGAAGCCGGAGGAGGCCACCACCAGTGCCCAGGTGAGGCCCGCGGTAGAGGGTGGGTGGTTGGCCCAGGGGTGGGCTTGCCCGGCCAGGCCTGCTTTTTGGAGAAGGTGGGCTCTGGCCTGGCTTGGCATGGAAGGGGGTGGGGCAGCCCCAGGGCTTCTGACCCTCCCACCACCCACCCTCTCGCTTCAGGTGGCCTGTCTGTACCGGAAGCAAAGTCAGATTCAGAACCAGCAAGGCGCAGAGCCAGACTCCGACCTGGAAGATTTCTACTAGGCCCCCTGCTCTCCCTGGGGGCTGGGGGCGGAGGGGGCCCAGGGGCGTCGCCTCAGGTGCTCAGCAATCTGGTGTTGCCGGGTGCGGGTTTTGATAGTCAGGTGTGTGTGTGGGAGGGGATGGTTTCAGCTGGGGTCTGGGGTTCTGTCATTCTTTTCAATAAATAATTGTTGAACACCTGCTCTGTGTCCGTGCTGGGCTCTGGGGGTACAGCCATAACAGCTCACCCTTTGATAGCGTGTAACAGTGTGTCACAACTGTCGAAACCGGGGCCTTGCAGTAGAACTCTGCAGTGATGGAAATGTGCCACGTCTGCGCTGGGTGGTGTGACAGAGCCCAAGGCATGGATGGCTACCTTGCCCCTCCCCCCCCCCCCCCCGAACTACGCAGGAAGAAAGGAAGGGAAGAGAGGAGCAAGAGGAAGGGCAAACATCCCCTCTGAGCCACTGTGCATGTCTATTCCTGAAGTCAGGTCGTCGCTCGTTTACACACATTCCTGGCTTACCCTAGAGCTCCTGGAGGCCAGATGTCCTCTCCATCTTCACACACACGAAGGCCAGCAGAGGCCAGGCTTAGACTGATCACTCAACGTGCCTGCTGAAACATTGTATGAATCGATGCCCTCTGCTCTAATCCTCATTTTCAAAACTATCCTTCCAGTTCTATTCTGGGGATAAAAGGTCAGAGCCCGACACTGGCTCCGCCTCCATTCTCAAGCCAGATGGGGAGGCAGGAACAACTGGGATCCCTCCCCAACCCGAGTAGGGATTTCTGACCCAGCTGTCACACAGCTCTAAGGGAGCCAAGGTGACCGAGGGAGAGGCCAAGAGAGGCAGGAAGAGTTGGCAAAGGAGTGGTAGAGAAGGAAAGGAGGCTGAGCCGCCACAGGGGACAGGAAGGGGGGAGCTGTCTTGAGATTGGCGCCTGGTGAGCTCTGCCCTGCCCCCTCCATGCAGTTTCCCATGGGCCCCGCCTGCATCTTCTTAAGAAAAGGCATCGCTGAGAAACAGCGGGTGAGTCAGGGGACAGAGAGGGAGGATGGTGGGCAGGGCAAAGGGAGCTGGGATGCGGGGAAGAGAAGGGACAATAGGGGAGCAGGTGGGGAGAGCATGAACTGAGAAGGTAGAAGAATTCCAGGGAGCATCATGGGGACACGTGGGTCAGTAAGATGGGTGAGGGTGAAATCAGAAGTCAGGACCAAAAGGTGGAAGATGAAGAAGAAAAAGAAAAAGGAAAGGGGAACTAGGATGATGTCATTGTTGATGATCATTATCATTCTTTTCTTTGACTCCCATAGTGATGAAGGTGGTGATGATGCTGGAGGTGCTGATAACAATAGATGCCACTTTTTTTTTAAAGAAGATGTTGGGGGTAGTTTATTTATTTATTTTTGGCTGTGTTGGGTCTTCGTTTCTGTGCGAGGGCTTTCTCTTGTTGTGGCAAGCGGGGGCCACTCTTCATCGCGGCGCGCGGGCCTCCTCACTATGGTGGCCTCTCTTGTTGCGGAGCACAGGCTCCAGACGCACAGGCTCAGTAGTTGTGGCTCACGGACCTAGTTGCTCCGCGGCATGTGGGATCCTCCCAGACCAGGGCTCGAACCCGTGTCCCCTGCATTAGCAGGCAGATTCTCAACCACTGCGCCACCAGGGAAGCCCAGGTGCCACTTACTAAGTCATCGCTGTGAGCTCAGACTTGTGCAAAGGGCTTTGCATGCCTGATGTCACTTAATCCTCAGAATGACTCATGAGGTTCATAATACTTTCATCCCTATTTTACAGACTGGATACTAAGGCTCTGAGTCATGAAGTCCCTTGCTTTAAGCTTATACAATTAGTAAGTGGCAGAGTCATGTCTGTTGGATTCCAACGGGCATGATTTTTTTGTGTGTGTGTGGTACGCGGGGCTTTCACTGTTGTGGCCTCTCCCTTTGCGGAGCACAGGCTCCGGACGCGCAGGCTCAGCGGCCATGGCTCACGGGCCCAGCCGCTCCGCGGCATGTGGGATCTTCCCGGACCGGGGCACGAACCCGTGTCCCCTGCATCGGCAGGCAGACTCCCAACCACTGCGCCACCAGGGAAGCCCCAACGGGCATGATTTTAATTGTTAGTTTTTAAGATCATGAGAGAGAGAGAAAGATGAAGAGAGATTTGGGGAGAAGGGGATAGTAAGAGAGAAGCTGGGGGAAAATCTCCAAGGATAAAGGGAGAAAAGGGGGTGACAGAGGCCAGGGGTTGATGGAATCTTCCAGGTGGTGTGCCAGGTACCCAAGCCTGACCCTTCAGTTATGTTCAGTGGGTGGTGGCAACAGGAAAGCTTTTAGGAATTGGTCATGCTGGCAGTGATCACCCTGCCTGGGTGCCACTGAACACAGCTCCCGCAGCCAAGGGATTCTAACCATGGAGGCAGGTGGAAAAACAGCCAGTGGGGTGTAGTAGAATTCTGACCTGGCAGCCAGTAGACCTGCATTCAAATCCCAGCTCTCAACGCACCTGAATTTCTGCATGACCTCAAAGGAATGATTTAACGTCTCCCCACTTTGGGAAGGGATCTGCCACTTATGAGCTGTGTGACCTCAGGCAGTCTCCTTAACCTCTCTGTCCCTCGACTTCCTCTTAAATAAGATGGGCATGATATTTGGCTCTACCTCAAAGAAGTTTAAATGAAATGATTGTGGAAGCCTGGCACAGTCAGCAAACTGAATATGTGAGCTGTGATTCTAAGTCTGGCTTTCTTCATCTGGAGAAGAAGGGGATTGGATTCCGTGGCCTCCAGGACCCATTTCGGCACAGCAGGATGGATGTCTATTTGGGAAAGGCAGGAGGAGAGAGACCAAGATTCAAGGATGGGAGAGAGGAAATGAGAAGGGGTGAGGAAAAACAGGAGGAAGAAATAGCCGTGGAATGGGAGTCAGGAGATGGGAGAAAGAAGGTGAGAGGGGTAGACGGGAGCAAGAAGGGAAGAGAAACAGGAAAGGATGAGGGTGAGATGTGTTTCAAGAAGTGAATGTGGATCCCTGATCCTCTCTCCAAATCCCCTGCCCCCTGCATTCCTTTCTAGGAAAGACCACTGGGACCAGATGAGATTGAAGGTAAAGCTCTCTCCCCTAAATGCCCCCACTTTGCCATCCACCCACTTACCTGCTCTCTGTTCCTTTGTGCATTTCAATATAAACCCCTTGACATGAAAATTTTACATCACACTCTCTTCCCACTCAACTGTGATTTTGTGGCAGTTTAAGTACTTCCCCAAGTGTTTAGAAACCATCCCCATGCCCAAGTGTCTCAGAGACCCACAAATGATGCCTGAGTTTTAGGATGAGTCCAAACTTGTTGTTTTTTTCTCTTGGTAGTTTCAAAGTTTCCCATAACCTCACCCAAAAATGTGAAGGACTTCACTGCTGTCGTTTAGTGGTCTCAGGAACTATTCTTTTTGCTAACACATTTCATACATCCCTCCTTTTAAAAAATTTTATAATGTATTCTTTTTTGAGGAGTCTTTAGTCAGTGCCTCATTGATAGTTTCAAGCGATGCTACTCTTCCCCAGTGACTGTTTCAACTTCCCCAAAGTTCTTCTCTCTTAACTTTCAGAGCTCCGGGAAGCATTTCTTGAGTTTGACAAGGACCGAGATGGGTTCATCTCTTGTAAGGATTTGGGGAATCTCATGAGGACAATGGGTTACATGCCCACGGAGATGGAACTGATTGAACTGGGCCAGCAAATCCGCATGAACTGTGAGGCCAGGGGGTGGGAGGAATGACTGGGTTTAGGGGAGGGCTAAGGGTGGAATTGGGAAGGATATATGGAGGTTGAGAGTAGAGTTGGAGATAGGGAGGAGGGAAGAGGGGCTAGAAGTCTGGAAGGAAACAGTTCAGACTCTACTTAGGGAGGCAACATTTGAAGTGGTTAAAAGCGTGACTTTTAGGGATAGATTTGGGTTCAAGTCCCAGTTCTGTCATTAACTAATTGTAGTCATATAAGAAGTGGAGTTAGCCCCCACTCTTGAGTCTCAGTTTCCCCATCCACCCAGTGAAGATGATATCACTCCTTACCTCGTGGGATTGTAGAAAGGAAGGGATAAAGATGTTAATACAGGTAAAGGCTTAGCCTCTAGTAAATGCTTATTAAATGTAAGTTATTACTATCACCACTAAGATTCGTCAGTGGAGGGCAACATTGGAGCTGTATTTGATGCTGGAAACAAACTTGGAGTTGGAGCCTAATGTTGGTGAATAATGTGACAGAAAAGATGGGTTTTTAGATGGAGGCAAGCTGATTTTGTCACCGAAGCTGGGATAAAATTGCTACGGGGTTTGCTTCTGGGCATGTTACTGAGTAAACAATGCTAAATTCAAGGAGGTGATAGTATGCATATCTGGAAGGGATTTAGTGCTCATTTAGTTCATACTCTCCCTTCTCCAGATCTGCAGATGAGGGAACCTAGATCTGAACCAATTAAGAGATTTTCTCAAGGTCACACCAACAGTTAGTTACTTCCACCCTACGGCACCCCATCCACTCCTGTTTAGATGAGAGGGACAAGAGGGCAAGAGTTGGCTAAGAAAGGAAGCTCTTAGAAGGCAGAGAGATTGGAGCAGATCTATTTCTTGAACAGAGTTGAAGGGCAAAGTGAGGTAATGGAGGGTTGGGGGTATATGGAATCTCACTAGACCTGCCTCTTCTGTCCTCAGTGGGTGGCCGTGTAGATTTTGACGATTTTGTGGAGCTGATGGCCCCCAAATTGCTTGCAGAAACAGCTGGGATGATTGGTGTCCAGGAGATGCGAGATGCTTTCAAGGAAGTAAGTTTCATAATGTTGGAGGTGGTTGAGGGAGACCCAAGAGGTCTATGATTAGCCATTAACCATGGACAGAACCCACCAAAACCAGTTATTTTTTCTAACTATGGTGGGATTTATAGGGAAGGAAAATAACATATTTCAAGCACCTGCAATGGACAAGGTCCTCTACCTATTTCATCTAATTTTGTCCTCACAAGTAACATTAGGAGTAAGTAGTCATGTATCCCAATACTACATATGAGGAAACTGAGGCTCATGGAAATTGCGTACCTTATCCAAGATCCTGCAATCTACAAAACATGCTAGAACCTCTAATCCTCATGCCTGTGATAGGAAGAGGGAATCCAAGAATTTGAGATCCCAGAAAGAAGCTGCAAGACATCGTCTGGTTGAAACTACTTGTTGTAGGGATGCTTTAAAAAGATGAGATCCAGGGAGGGTAAGGGGCTTGCTGAAATTCACTTAGATTCCTTGATAAAATGCTCTTCTCTCTCAGAGAGCTTTCAACTACGTGAGGCAAAAATAAAGAAGAGTATAGTGTTGGGAAGGGGACACCCTGGAGTCAGGCAAACATGGGTCCAAATCCCAGGAAGATCTCTACCTACTAGCTGTGTGGTTTTCTGTCTCAGCTTCATGTAAAGATTTAGAGCTGCATCGTCCAATAGAACTTCCTGTGATTATGAAAATGCTCTGTCCACGGTGGTAGCCGCTGGCCTGAAATGTGGCTTGTGTGACTGAGGAACTGAATTTTTAATTGTATTTAATTTTTAAAAATTTTATTGAAGTATAGTTGATTTACAATGTTGTGTTAATTTCTGCTGTACAGCACAATGATTCAGTTATACATATATAGACATTCCTTTTCCTATTCTTTTCCATTATGGTTTATCACAGAATATTGAATATTGTTCCCCGTGCTATACAGTAGGACCTTGTTTATCCATCCTTTATATAACAGTTTGCACCTGCTAATCCCAAACTCCCAATCCTTCCCTCCCCCACCCCCTCCCCCTTGGCAACCACAAGTCTGTTCTCTGTGTCTTCGAGTCTGTTTTTGTTTCATAGATATGTTCATTTGTGTCGTATTTTAGATTCCACATATAAGTGATATCATATGATATTTGTCTTTCTCTTTCTGACTTACTTCACTTAGTATGATAATCTCTAGGTCCATCCATGTTGCTGCAAATGGCATTATTTCATTCGTTTTTATGGCTGAGTAATACTCCATTGTATACACATAATTGTATTTAATTTTGATTAGTTTCAATTAAATTAATTTCCATTTGTATTCAATTGAATATAATTTCAATTCATTTGAATCTAAAAATGAATACTCAATGCAATTATCGGAAAACTTTCATTGGAACAACTTGGGTATGCAAATCTACCTTTTCAACTATATACTTCATGAAACCTACATGCAGATCAAGTATTTCTGATAACATTTAGTGTCTGAATTGAGACGTGCTGTGAGTATAAAATACACGCTGGATTAAGATTTAGTAGCTTAGTTTAAGTATCTTTGGAGGGTAGG
Source organism: Stenella coeruleoalba (assembly GCF_951394435.1). Lineage (NCBI taxonomy): Eukaryota > Metazoa > Chordata > Mammalia > Artiodactyla > Delphinidae > Stenella > Stenella coeruleoalba. The sequence continues at coordinate 50,908,864 of NC_137166.1, read as the reverse complement.
TGTGTTAACTAACCATGCTAAGGACATACTAAGTAAGTCCTTAGCATGGTATTATACTAAGTCTTATGAAATCCAGTACGCATAAAAAGAATATAACAGCTTTTCAGTGACTGTGAAGCTGGAGAGATCCCGGCCAGGAGAAGGACGTTGGGTAAATAAAATGGTTTGATCCCAGAAAAAAAAAGAATGTAACATAGTTCATTAATAATTTTTAAATTGATTACATGGTTAAATCAATTTTTAAATTGCTTACATTTAAAATTTTTTTAATGATATATTAGATAGATTAAGTAAAATCAATTATAAAAAATTAATTTCACTTGTTCCCTTAAAATTTGTGTATGTGGCGGTAGGAGGCTGTTAGAAAAATTTTAATTACCCATGAGGTTCACATTGTATTTCCTTCGGGCAGTGCACTGCTCTAGGGGAAATCACACCCCAGGATTAGAAAGCAGCAGGTACAAACACTGAAAGGCAGGAAGGCATGTCTGAGGAAGAGCAAGAAGCCTGGAGTACTTGGAGAGGCATGAGCCAGAGAGAGTAGCATGAAATAAACAAGAGTTGCTAAAGGCAGGACCCCATCCCATAGGAGTTTGCATGTCATGGAGCGGTGTCAGGAGTTTCTTCTGAGTGGGATAGGAAGCCACCGGAGGACTTTAAGCCAGGGAGGGACAAGATCTGATTGGTGTTTTAAATGAACACGAATGCCAAGTCCCAACGTGTGGAGGACAGATTATGTAGGACCACAGTGGGAGCTGGAAGACCAAGTAGGAGGCTGTCGTCATAATCAGGCACAAGGTGATCGTGGTTTGAACCAGGTTAGTTAGCATCGATGTAGCTGGAGAAGGGCAGTTGGCTCCCAGATACGTTTGGACATAGAACTTATGTTCTAAGACTTTCTAGTGGATTAGTTAAAGGTGTGCAGCATAGAGAGGGCTAAGCATGGAGCAAGGAACAAGACTCCTTGAACCTGCCTTCAAGGAGCTTTTAGAGGATAACGTGCAAAAGCTCTCAGCTGAGTTTTGTTTGTTTGTTTTGGCCACACCACGTGGCTTGTGGGATTGTAGTTCCCCAACCGGGATTGGACCCAGGGCCACAGCGGTGAAATTTACAATGATTTACAACGTCGTGTTAGTTTCAGGTATACAGTAAAGTGATTCAGTTTTATATATATATATATATATATATATATAACTGTATATATTCAGTTTTATATATATATAAATGTATATATTCTTGTTTTAATATATAAATGTATATATTCTTTTTTTTTTCATTCCCTTCCATTATAGGTCATTACAAGATACTGAGTATAGTTCCCTGTGCTATACAGTAGGTCCTTGTTGGTTATCTTTAGCTGAGTTCTTGACTCACAGTAAGTGATTAATAAACAGTGCTATTATTATTATTATTGTGGTCATTGTTGCTAATATTATCCCCTGTGCTCCAATTCAGTTTGATGCCAATGGAGACGGGGAGATCACCCTGGGAGAGCTGCAGCAGGCCATGCAGAGGCTCCTGGGAGACAAGCTCACTCCCCAGGAGATCTCCGAGGTTGTCCAGGAAGCCGACATTAACGGAGACGGCACCGTCGACTTTGAAGGTAATGTTGTATAGGGGTAGCCACCTCCATCTCCCCAGTGTGATTTTTTTGCAAGTTGGCCATTCCTTCTCACTCTTCCCCCAGTTTGAGGTTGGAGGAGGCGGGTTAGATTTTGGAGGTGTTTGTTTCATCCCTTTCTGCCCATGTCATTTCCAAGAGCTCAGTGCCTCTCACCTCTCCTTGTTTCTGTCTTGGCCACTCCTTGGAACACCCTGTCCAGAAGCCCATTCCTACTCCACCTCTCCCATCCCTTCTTTGTTCCCTGGATGCCTTTATCATAGGAAAAAAATGTCCCATCAGAGGGAGAGTGGATTAGTTAGCCGCTGGGATGCTGGGGTCAGATTCATGGGTTTCAAATTCAGGATCATCTCTTACTAACTATGTGTCCTTATCCTAGTCACTTCCTCTCTTGTAGTGTCAGTTTTCACATCTGCAAAACGGGAGTAAAGATGATACCTTTCTTCCCAATTTTAGAGAAAAACTAAAAGAAATCATGCACTAAGGACCCCTTGCTGTCATTGCTCATGTCCTGTCTGTAAAACCCTTTCCTCTTTCCTCTGGCTAAGTCTTAGTTATGCCCCTGGTTGGGGCCCATCTTTCTTTCCAGGCTCGGGATCCCTCGGTGCTCCGGTAACACTCACGCATGCCTCTGCAGTGATACTGGCACGTGACATCACAATAGCTTCCAATCGTTGATTGCCTGTTTCCTTCTGAGGCCACAGACTAAATCTTTCATCATTATACCCCAATTCCTAGCAGAGAACTCAGCGCATGTGTTTTGAGTGATTGGATAAATGAGAAATACTGGAGTCTTGAGCGGATGGGAGGGGGGGATCATTTTTGTGGGAGACATCAATAGGGCACGTCAAGTTCTCATCGTGACATTCTCTGGTTCAAATTCTTAGTCTGATATTCAAGTGCATCCATGATGCTGCCCCAGTTACCCACCCACCCAGCCTCTATCTTCTACAACCACTCTCTGAATTTTTATGCTGTGGTGTACACTTGGTACTGCTCTGTGTTCCCCAACTTCTGTTCCTTTCTCCCTGATGTTCCTTCCACTTACCACACCTTTCCCGTGTTATCAATGCATTTTCAAATCCTATCCATCTCTCAGGAGTTCGTGCCAGTGCAACCTCTGCTAAGATGCTTCCCTTCATCCTTATGTGGTGTAGTAGTCCCAGCTGTGAAGACTTACAGGGATTTTTCTCTTCCTCTCCAAAGGAAGTTATGACTGCAGACCTTGAGTTACATTTGCCTCCTGGGTTGTGAATTTCTGTGGGGCAGAGGGAGCTTCTCTAACCCATCTCTGCTGTGAAATTCCCAGCATAGAAACTTAGTAGACGTTTGTTGCATGGCTGCGACGTAGCAAATGTTTGCTGGATGCCTGCTGGATCTAGCCAGGCTCAGGTGCAGAGTAGGCATCAATGAAAATCTGGGAGAGGTACAATGGTTTCAGGAAATAGTTCCTCAGGCCAGTCACAGGCAAGGGAAGGACAGAGGGGCCTCAAGACCTGGGTGGGACCAATAAGTCCACCTGACTTTGAGTCCTAGCAAAGTCATGGGTTCATTCCAGGGTTCTCCATTCACCATCCACGTGATCTCAGCCATGTTGGTCAACCTCACCAGCCTCCGTTTGCTTATCTGTGAAACGGTACTTACCCCTCCAAGATCGGTTGAAAAGTTGAAATCAGAGACTCATAATGACAGTTTATTGAACACCGACTGTGTCTTCTAAGCATTTTATTGTTTAACCATCTTAAAAATCATAGAAGGTAAATAGCAATCCTATGATTCCCATTTTGTAGATGAAGAAATCAAGGCATAGAGGGGTCAGGTTATTAATTTCCCAAAGATCACCAGTGGTTCCTGACACATAGTAAAGGCTGGAAAAAATAATGGCAGGTACTCTTACAAATAGGTACCTCACTGAGCGGGGAGGGATAAATCAGGAGCTTGGGATTAACATACACACACACTACTATATACAAAAGAGAAACAACAAGGACCTACTGCATAGCACAGGGAACTCTACTCAATGTTCTGTAGTAATCTAAAGGGAAAACAATCTGAGAAAGAATGAATATATCTGTATGTATAACTGAATCACTTTGCTGTACACCTGAAACTAACACAACATTGTAAATCAACTATACTCCAATAAAAAAATTATTTTAAAAAGCAAATGAAGAAAAAAAAAAACCAACGAAGGGGTGCCTCACCAGAAATTTTGGTTTTGCAGAGTTTGTGAAGATGATGTCTCGTTGAGGAGGTTCTGGAATCCCACGTCACTCTCCACCTGGTCAACGTGGATCAAGCCCTAGCGGAGGACCACATCCCCATGGGCCCTCAAAGGAGAGAGGGTGGGAGACTGGCATTGCAGCTCTATGGATTGAGGTTAGACTAGAAACGATAGCTTTGGCTATCGTAGGGGTTAGATGGGGTAGGAGTTACATCTCTGGAACTGGTTTAAGACGGAAGAGTCTGCGTGTGGAAATGTGAACAGAACAGTCTAGTTGCCGCTCCCCAAATTCCAAAGACTAATGACATCTTTGGACTTCACGTCATCCTAAATCCCTATAAACTGCCAGAGTCTCTTCCCGCAGTTCCTCTGGGTTAAAGTCGTCTTTTCCCCTGTTAGACTCAAAGAGTTCAGCACAGAGTCTACCATTCCCCCTTCTTGCTTCAACTGCTTCAAATCTCCTCAGTTTCTTTTTCTCAGTAGAAGGAGGCATGTCAATCATGAGGCTAGAAACAGCGTTCCTGATAAGACTGGGCAGGGAACTGGTTAATTAAAGAGGCATCCAAGTGAGATTACCGCCCCACCCCCACCCCTCCTTGTTTTCTTGGAAGCACAGTCTGTTTTTATCTCTCTAGCCTCCTACTTCCTTCTCCTTGTGTCAGATACTCAGGCCACTGAATTAAATCACAAATCTGGATTATCAAGGTTTAGAGCAAGCTGATCCCCCAGGGAATTAATCCCCCTCGAAATGACATCATGCAGAGAGAGAGGATGGGTTCTTCCAAATCCTCGGCTCAGCCGGTCCCGCAAAGCCATTCCTGGGAGCCCCCTGCCTCTGCGTGGCTCTGCCCTGGGCTGCTCAGGGAGGTTCCCTCTGTTTAGATTCCATCCCTCACCTCCTGACCCTGATCTGTGCTGGGAAACTGGAAAGATATATTCCTCCTTACTTCTGCCTGCTAGCAGGACACTTCAGTAACTCAAAGGTCCTCCAAATAAAGAGTTCATTTGACACCTTCCTCCGAGTTTTTCTCAATTTTGAAGTCCATTAAGTAGACGTAGAGAATGGGTCACCTGGTTCAATAGCCTCCTTTTCTAAAATTTTAATTTAAATTTAAACAAGTGGAACCAGGGCTTCCCCGGTGGCGCAGTGGTTAAGAATCCACCTGCCAATGCAGGGGACACTGGTTCGAGCCCTGGTCCGGGATGATCCCACATGCCACGCAGCAACTGAGCCCTTGCGCCACAACTACTGAACCTGCGCTCTAGATCCCGCGAGCCACAACTACTGAGCCCGCGTGCCACAACTACTGAAGCCCGCACACCTAGAGCCCGTGCTCTGCAACAAGAGAAGCCACCGCAATGAGAAGCCCGCGCACTGCAACAAAGACCCAATGCAGCCAAAAATAAATAAATTTATTAAAAAAAAAAAAAAAGCAGGGGTTGCATTCTTTACTTTGTTCAAAACAGTGATATGGAATTAACTATCTCTCGGCCCTGATTGTGTCTGTATATGTACTTTTGGCAGAATTTTGCCCCCATTTATATGTCTTAAGCATGTTTGGGGACTTTTTTTTAATTCTTTTTTTTACGGCCGCACCAGGCGGATTGTGGGATCTTACTTCCCCGACCAGGGATTGAACCCATGTCCCCTGCAGTGGAACCGCAGAGTCCTAACCACTGGACCGCCACGGAATTCCCTGGGGACCTCTTTTCCAGCATTTAAAAAAAATGTCGGGGCTTCCCTGGTGGTGGAGTGTTTGAGAGTCCGCCTGCCGATGCAGGGGACACGGGTTCGTGCCCCGGTCCGGGAAGATCCCACATGCCGCGGAGCAACTAAGCCCTTGCACCACAACTACTGAGCCTGCGCTCTAGAGCCTATGAGCCACAACTACTGAGTCCACGTGCCACAACGACCGAAGCCCATGCGCCTAGAGCCCACGCTCCGCAATAAGAGAAGCCACGACAATGAGAAGCCCGCACACCACGATTACAGAGTAGCCCCCGCTCACCACAACTAGAGAAAGCCCTCACACAGCAACGAAGACCCAACACAGCCAAAAATAAATAAAAATAAATAAATTGAAAAAATAAAATAAAATAAATGTATTGAAGTGAGCACATTTGAAGAAAAATGTTGAGTACAGAATATTTCTGGTGGCATGCAGATGTGGCAAGGATGGGGGGGGTGACACTTAGAAGTTTAGGAAACACAACTCTTGACCTTTCTGTTCTTCTGTATGAGGACAGGGGCTTGTTCTTTTACACCACGTATCCTCAGAACCTAGAATAGTGACTTACTCATAGCAGATGTTCAAGAAATAACTGACAGAATAAAATAAGTTTGGGAAACACCATGTGAAATAGAGTTAAACAAGCTTTTTTAATGAGGGATTCGTCAGAAGGGTCCATATGCAATTGAGGATTGGATTAACAGGAATGGTATAGAGTATATTGAGATATTCTTTTTTTTTTCCCCACTACTCGATAGTGCTGGAGACTAATGGTCCCTGAAACACATCTTAAGAAATGCGGTTCTAGCCCAAATTCTTCATTTCGTGGAGAAGGAAATGAAGACCCATATGAGATAAGGAATGATTTAAAGTTAATACCTTTTTTTGGAGCAGAACCAGAAGGAGGACTCGGACTTTTCATCTGCTAGTTCAGGATTACAGCTTCCCTCCTTGCCTTCCCCTTGCCGCGTTTCCCCCTTCCTCCCTCCCTCCCTCAAAGATATAATGATGGAGTACTATGTGTAAGATACTCTGATAGGTTGTGTGCACGCACATGTGTGCATGTATGTACACGCCTGTCTTCCTGCATGTGTGTGCATGTGTGTTAGCTCATGTTACAAAGATGGTGAGGCAAAGCTTCCATGTACCACCCAAACCCAGCATCCTTTTCTTTCTGAGCTATTAGCTAGAATCCATTTTTCAGCCTCTCTTTTAGTCAGGTGGGGCCATGGACTAAATTATGATTCATCGAATGTGGGTGAAAATGATGTTATCATTTCCTGGCTCATAAGAAACACAAGTCCCAAGCAGCCCTCCATACTCCTTTGTTCCTCTGTCTGCCAACTGGGTATAGAATAGTGGTTCCCAATGGAGAAGGGGCAATTATGACCCCCCCCCAGAGGATATTAGACAATTAGACAATGTTTGGAGACAGTTTTGGTTGTTACAAGAGGTAGAGGGAGGAACTGATAGCTGTGCTACTGATATCTACTGGGTAAAGGGCAGGGATATTGCTAAACATCTTACCATGCACAAAACAGGAGTTCAGAGCAAAGAGTCATCCCAAATGTCAACAGCGCCAACGTTGAGAGACTCTGATAAAGAGGACCCTGCCGAGAATGCTGAGGCCCTAGGGGATGGTGGAGCCACGAAACGGAAGGATCCTGTGTCTCTGAATCACAACACAAGAGGCGGCCCACCAAACACCCACACTGAAGTTTAGACAAGTTCAACGTGAACCTCTATTGAGTTAATCCACTGACGTTTGGGAATTGTTTGTTACAGCAGTTAGTCCGTTACTAATACAGATGGGCAAGACACGGTCTCTCTCTTCAAGATCTATAACCTAGTAGCCCCATTGTTGCTCTGGATCAGATCCTTACCCTGATTAGAGGCCATGATAGGGATGAGAGATGGGTTGAGAGAGAGTAGAAACGGCAGACCTCCATGTTTGAGACTCACCCATGGGTTGATGCAATTAGGGATCCTTAAGTAACATTGAATCTTCCACCTCTGGATCTCTTCTGGGTCTCAGAACTGTTTGGTCTTAGTTTGGTAAAGTTTAAACCAGTTAATATCTAGAAAGTGCTTAGAAGGGTATCTGGAGCATGACTGCTACTCAACCAAAGTTAGCTCTCATCGTCATCAGTGATTTTCCTCAACCAGGAACACTGCTGAGTATACGGGATGCTGGTGGTAGCAGGGAGGGCAGGCAGGCACCCCCTGTACATAGAATTAAGTTTATCCTTGGGAGTTGTTAGTAAAAATCAACACATGATAGATACTATTAGCCATCTGTAAAGTAATCCAGCAGATGGTCTAATCTTCTTAACTGGGTTAAAATCTTCCATAATCGAAGCCCTGCTGACCTCTCTGTTCTCACTCCCAGATTAACATTTTCTTGACCTTACAAAGAGTTCTCTGTCTTTAGAGTTTTTCTCCTGCCCTTCACCCTCTCCACAATGACTGTCCTCCCTGCTACTCATTCATTAAGACTTGGTTCAGCCCGGATGAATACTCTTCCTCATCCTTATAATACTCTGATCCAATCTTTATAAATGTACTTAGCAATTTTTACAATAATATTATCTGTTTATGTATCTATCACTTCCATTCACTGTGAGCTCTCTGAGTGGAGGGCATGAGTTTTATTTATTGCTATGTTTCTGGCCCATAGCACAGAGCCTGGCACGGAGGAATCACTCAGTAAATGTGTATTGAATAAATGAGTCTGTAAGTATGTGCACGGGGGACTTGGGGATACCAAGTTTCAGCGCAGGAACGGGGGTAGGGTCTCAGGAAGGCAGGACCCAAATGAGACAATAACTAGAAAAGCTGACACTCAAGTACACTGTCTGAATAAACTTGTGCGTTCTTAACCTTCTAGGGACTTGTCAGTTCTTTTGAGAACCCGACCCTTCTTTCTAGGAAAATGCTCGTATGCTCTTGTGGTAGAGACTGCTGTGTGTTTACGAAAACCAGCTTTGTTTTCCTCCCAAACCCACTGCTAAACTACATTTCCCAGACTCCCTTGCAGTTAAGGATCCTGTGAGTCCTGGCCAAAAAACTCTCCTCCAAGACCCTCCAGGCTCTCTTGATCCTTGTCTATCAGCTAAAAGCAAAAGATCCACAGGGTACTCTGATGCCCTAGGGGACGGTGGAGCCCTGGGATGGAAGGAGCTCGGATCCCTGCTGACCGGTTGTACACTCACTGGACTTTGTAGGAACAAGAAGTAAATCATTATTGCGTTAAGCAGCTGATAATTTGGAGTGTGTCTGTTACAATACATTTCCTCACTATGCTGATAATTACACATCTTTTTTTTTTTTTTTTTTTTTTTTTGCGGTACGCGGGCCTCTCACTGTTGTGGCCTTTCCCGTTGCAGAGCACAGGCTCGGACACGCTGGCTCAGCGGCCATGGCTCACGGGCCCAGCCGCTCCGCGGCATGTGGGATCTTCCCGGACCGGGGCACGAACCGGTGTCCCCTGCATCCGCAGGCGGACTCTCAACCACTGCGCCACCAGGGAAGCCCACACATCTTTTTTTTACAGATCCAGGGTTTCATGGACTCTAGTGCTTGCCAAGTGGCTCCAAACTAGGAATCTCTGGAATATCGAATGTGATCATTGAAGAGACTTCATGGGATCAAAGTGCACGAATATGGGAATGTTTCTTGAACCTTATCCAAGGGAGAAAATTGTGTCAGGCAGAAAAAGACTCTAATATGGAGGAAGTTTCACCAAAGCTTGAGTGAACTGTATATAATCGAGGTCTCTCTTTGTTCTGCCTCCACGCTTACCATGCAATCTTCGAGTGGTTAATTTGGATTCCTAGGTACATTGTGTGTAGCCTCACACCCACCAGAATGGATCTTATTTTTTTAAAAGAGCAGAAAATAACAAGTTGGCAAGGATGTGGAAACTTTGGAACGCTAATGCACTGCTGGTGGGAATGTAACATGGTACAGCTGCTATGGAAAATAGTGTGGTAGTTCCTCAAAAAATTAAAAATAGCATTACCACATGACACAGCAATTCTGAGTGTATACTCAAAAGAGCTGAAAGCAGGTTCTCAAAGAGATACTTGTAACACCCGTGTTCATAACAGCATTGTTCACGATAGTCAAATGGTGGAAACAATCCAAGTGTCCTTCCATGAGTGAATGGATAAACAAAATGTGGTGTATATGTCCATATACAAAGCAATACCAACCATCTTTAAAAGGAAAGGAAATTCTGACACATTCTACAACATGGATAAATCCTGTTGACATTATGCTGAGTGAAACAAGCCAATCACAAAAAGACAAGTACTGTCAGATTCCACTTGTATGAGGTACCTAGAGCAGTCAAATTTATAGAGTGAGAAAATATAATGGTGGTTCCAAGGACAAGAGGGAGGGTGGGGTGGGGGTTGTATAATGGGTAGAGAGCTTTAATTTTGCAAAATGAAGAGTGGTGGAAATATTGGCTGCACAACAATATGAATGTACTTAACACTACTGCACTGTACACTTAAAAAATGGTTAAGATGGTACATTTTATGTTCTACCACAATTTAAAAAAATGAGTATAAAGGGAGTGTCCAAGTAGGGGGGTCTGAAGTTTCAATCCATTGGAATTACAGAGTTCCCCCTTTTAAATTAAAATATTTGCATTCCCCCTACCCCGTGCTGAGTCTATGAAAGATGCTTATGTCTGTTATTTTATTTAATCTTAAAAAGAGCCCCATTAGGTAAATGCCATTATTCCTCTTTCAAGGTTGAGAACTGAATTCAGAGAGGTTACATTGCATGACCAAGGTCACACAGAGAAAAAGTGGCAGATCCATGGTCCCAACCCCATGTCTGTCTGAGATTTCTACTAAGGTACCTCCTCCCTACTTGGATCCAGTAATCTTTACTTTGGTCCATTCATTCTTTCCAGTTTCCAAACCCTCCCCATCATTTCCCAGTATACTCACCTCCACTTGTTTCACAGGAGTAGAGGAGGAAGGTCATGCATCCCAACAGGTAACCGGACCATCCATTCCCTGTGGTTAGAGGTATTCGTATGGAATCTCTAGAGTGCAAGTCAAGCTCTGCCTCTTGGTACATTCATGACTTTGGTCAAGTTGTCTTTTCATCCTCACCCCATCCCTCCCAGTACTGTTGGCTAGACACCAACTTTGGTTTTGAAAAATAGTTTATCACAGTTGGTTGAGCACCTTGGAGCATAATGACTATTCAGTTGAGCAAGAAAGGCATAATGGGTTCTCGCTAACGTTTACTTCAGCCCGTCCAGGGGGTTGGATGTTCTGGGTCCCGCTCACAGTTATCTGCCCATGACTTTAGGGTGGGGGGTGGGATGAACCTCTAGAAGGTGCCTCACCAACTCAGCACACGTTCATCACCGCCTCTGTAACCTCCTAACTATTCAGGAATATAACCTCCCATTATCTTGGGGAGATGTTATAATTAGCACTGAGTATTTTTAAAAATTCACCAAAAACAAGAGACAAAGTCAAAGATGCACAAACCATCTTCCCTAATCAATGACAAGAACTCAAATATCTGCCACAAATATTAGCCCATTAAATAATAGGTATAGAAAATAATAATTATAATACATATAGAAAACTGGCCTCACATTCCACTGATTTTGTTGGTAGGTATCCTGGACAGTAAGAGTGATAGACTATGGTGTGATGGAAGATGATTAATTGGAATTACAAAAAAAAAAAAAAAGAGTATTCACTGGGTTCTCAAATTGGATGCAGGTAGCCCAAACGTTTTAGACATCTGGCGTGCAAGCTCAGAGAGCAAAAGTGGTTTTCCAGAGCTACTGTAAAACTACTAGCAAGTGTCAGAGATGAAGTAAGTTCATGGGTACAGAGTAAGAGTTGAACTTGTGATTCTGAAGAGACCAGGCTTCCTATGAAGGGACCTGTAAGACCCGCTAACAATGGGTTGGGGAAGAGCAAGATGACTTGATGTCAGACTGCCCAGATTGAATCTGTGCCCTTCCACAACGGCACAAAGCCACGTAACTCTGACAAATGATGTTGCCTCTTGGAGCCTCAGTTTCCCCAGATGTCAAACCGGGGATATGATTCCCACGCCATGAAGTTGCGTGAGATGTCTCTCAGCTCTGCGCGTGATGTCAGCCACGTGGCTTACTCGTGATTGACAGGTGACCTCATTACCTGCAGAGCAGCCAGAGGCTCTGTTAAGATCTAACAGTCCAGGCCTTTCCTGGTGGCGCAGTGGTTGAGAGTCCGCCTGCCGATGCAGGGGACACGGGTGCGTGCCCCGGTCCGGGAAGATCCCATGTGCCGCGGAGCGGCTGGCCCCGTAAGCCATGGCCACTGAGCCTGCGCGTCCGGAGCCTGTGCTCCGCAACGGGAGAGGCCACAACAGTGAGAGGCCCGCGTTCTGCAAAAAGATCTATCAGTCCAGCAAAATAAAAAAAGAAAGAGCCTACATGTCAGACAGGAGAGACTCAGCTTCTCCATGCCTTTATCAGTTCTTCCACTTCTCCTGTATTCTGTTTTCTCATCTCTATTTAGAAAAGACAAACGTGTTTCTAAGCAGTACCCAGTTTTCCTATGTTTTGCAAATGGGGCATAAGTGAAGTAATGTCTGAAAAGATCTCAGCACAGACAGGTGCTGAAGGATGAGCATTAATCCCCTCCCTTCCTGACGTTGTCATGATGCTTGATCTCCGGGATGGTTTGTTCCTCATCTTGGATTGCCCTGCACCAGGATACCTGCCTCCTTAAGGGAAGTCACTCTTCCAATCCCTTCTCACTCTTATAAAGCGCTCTTCCCAGATCCCTCCAGAGATGGCAGATGGGAAAGGAATTCTAAAGTGGAACAACCCCACGCATAGGAACTGGGATTGAGATCTGTCCTCTCCACATACTGGCTGATCACAAGTCACAATGCTTAGCCTTTCTGAGCCTTACTTACCCAGGAGGCTAAAGCTGGCTTTGCCTTTCTTTTTTTTTGTTTTGTTTTGTTTTTGTTTTTGTTTTGCGGTACGCGGGCCTCTCACTGCTGTGGCCTCTCCCGTTGCGGAGCACAGGCTCCGGACGCGCAGGCTCAGCGGCCATGGCTCACGGGCCCAGCCGCTCCGCGGCATGTGGGATCTTCCCGGACCGGGGCATGAACCCGTGTCCCCTGCATCGGCAGGCGGACTCCCAACCACTGCGCCACCAGGGAAGCCCTCTTTCATTCTTTCTCATCTCCTCTCTCTTTTTTCCCGTTGGATCAAACTGATAATTACAGTGTTGTAATTAAGAGCATGCATTCTGGATTCAGACAGCCAATGTATAAATCCACTTCCTTCTCTTACTGAGGGCTAGTAATCAGTAGCATGAAGACCTCAAATACACCAGCTATTGTTGCTGTTGTTGTTTATATTATTGCTGTTGCAATTGCGGTTGTTTATATTATTGCTGTTGCAATTGCAGTATGTTCTTGCTTTCAGGGTTCAGAATAATGAACGTGAAAGATGGAAATATGTGTCCATTTGGAAGATGACATCTATTACAAATATACTTCCAGGTGATAGTCTGTCCTTTCTCTCTGCCTCAGAGAGGCGCTCACCCTCTTTGCCTGGGTAACTTGTCCTTATTCTTGAGAATATCAGCTTTCACATACCTTCCTCAAGACACTGATTCTCTACCAGGGGCCATGTGGAACGTTTTTTGGTTGTCATAACTGGGGGAAGGGGTGCTACTGCCATCTAGTGGTAGAGACCAGGAATACCGCTAAGCATGCTATAGGTACACAGGACAGCCTGCACGACAAAGGATGATCTGGGCCAAAATGTCCACAATGCCCAGACTGAGGTCTAAGGCTTGCTCTAGCCCTTGCACCTCTCTCACAAGGCTTGGGCGAGGGACTCCCCTGAGGGCTTCCTCAGGCTCTTCAATGTTTCCACCTGCTACTTTGAAATGACCTGCATTCTCACATGTCCCCCCCCCCAGAAGTTCAGGGAGATCAGGGACTGAATCTGTTTCAAACCTCCACCTCCTAAGCAAAAGAAATTCATTTAGAATTTGACTTGGGGAAGTTTGTTAAAGATATCAAAAGGTTTTAAAATACTTGGTCAAATAAGATCATAGGTTATATCATTTCCTTGCACAATTTCCTTGATAGGATAAAAGAATAAATTAGCGTTTGCTTGAATATCACATACTCAGCGCTATCCATTGGAACTCTCAACCGAAGAAAAACGCACGACTGAAAACTTGTGAGTTAAGTTTTATTCAGGAATCTTACTGAGGACTCTAGCCTGGGAGACAGCCTTCAGATAGCTCTGAGGAACTGCTCCAAAGAGGTAAGAGAGGAACAAAGATATACACCAAGTTTTTTGTTGTTTGTTTTGTTTTTGTTTGTTCTTGTTGTTGCTGGAAAGAAAAACATGTAGTTGAACATCAAGAGAGTACTGTGAATTACAAAGAACAGATTTTGCAAGTTAATCACTTTAGTGATTTTTTTATGTATGGGAAGATGCAAGAATCTGGATTCGTTGAAATTATTCCTTAGATATGCAGTCTTAACTATCTAGGGCCAGTGTCCAAAGCAAAGAATTCCGCCTGTTTTTCTCCATCCTGAATTCCCTTGAGGTGTACCATGGGTGGGCAGCTGCAGGGGCTAATGGCTTGATCCTTGTAGAACTGGAATGGCAGGCAATATTCTTTGTTTACAGCGCCCCCTGTTGGTCATAAATTCGACCAAGGTTTGGGAGGCATCTGGTGACCAATTTGTATCACAACTCTATGATGTCTCATTCCTAGGTCAGAGGAGAATTTCACTGATAGGACACTCAATATGCTATTTTTGGATTAGACCCTGTTGATAAACTAAAGTTTTCTGGATTGTCTGTCTTACTAGTCCATTGTGATGCTGATACTGTTTTCCCTTGTTGCTTCTTCCTATACCTAGAGTTTCACAATTACAATTATTCTATATAGTTGGATATGTGATCAATTGCCTTAAGACATTCGGCCATCATTCATTTTGTCAGAGGCCCGATTACACCTTGGGTAATGCAAGAGACAGCAATCTTATAGAATAGACAGGATATAAATAATATAGCTAGTAACATTAATAAGGTCATAGTACAGCAGAGAAAGACACGAAGCATAAACAGTTAGAAAACCACAAAGAGAGAGCAAATTAAAATGATTAGTATAACTAGTTTTAATCTGGATTGCAATAAGCCATCAAGTCCAGAGGGGAGTCGGCTGGAGAAGCCAGCATCTGGAGGGAGCAGGTAGAGGGAAAAAGATAAATGTTTCATCTTTGTTTATGAAGGTATACTTTATCATTTTGCTGTAAGATATATTTCGCGTAAGAGGACAGGGTTTCTGGAAAACAAAGATTAAAAGCCAGTAATATTTCAGGCAGTCATAAAATTATAAATCATATTTATCAGTTCATTCAGTCCCATGGAATTAATTCCTAGTGATCTGGATGAAGCCATCAGGTTTTCCATTAGAATTTTTAATTTCTTACCCAGTTCAATGGTACGATCTGAAAGTCATCAGAAACCTTATTTGTCAAAAAGTCTATTTTATGAACCGTCTTGAAGATCCTCCTTTCGTAAAAGCATCAGAGTAAAACAATGACTGTCTATAAATGACAAAAGACTTAAAGTGGCATGGTTAAAGATCTGATTATAACGCAGTTGAAAAGAAACTTGGTTATTTCCGTGACATACAACATTTTAAGACAATAACTAGAATTATTACTGATAACATTACACCAGGACATACCAGATTTTTAAGAATTCCGTATAATTTTTGGAATATCTATATTAATGATATTTGCTCATACAGTATAACCTGAGAAGGTTTATCACCTCTTATTTGACAATGTTTCCCATGTAATTTAATATCCCAAGTAAACTCCATTAATTTAATTTATCTCTTTGGGATGTTTCAGGGTCCCCTTGAAACATCCTCCCAAAGTTAGCTAGAAATTCATTTAGAATTTGACTTGGGGGAGTTTGTTCAAGATATCAAAAGGTTTTAAAATACTTGGTCAAATAAGATCATAGGTTATTGTGAAACAGTACTTATACATTCAACCAAAGTGACAATAAAAAAATTTAAAGGCAAATACAGAAAGTTACCACAGATTATTGAAAAGGTAAAGAAACTTTACAGTCCGTTGTCAAAAGCAGATCAATATTCCAAAAAACCTTTGTTCTCTTAACACAGAGAGAAAATAAAATTCTAGTTTTGTACCAGCTTACTTTTTTTTTTTTTTTTTGCGGGACGCGGGCCTCTCACCGTTGTGGCCTCTCCCGTTGCGGAGCACAGGCTCCGGACGCGCAGGCTCAGCGGCCATGGCTCACGGGCCCAGCCGCTCCGCAGCATGTGGGATCTTCCCAGACCGGGGCACGAACCCATGTCCCCTGCATCGACAGGCAGACTCTCAACCACCGCGCCACCAGGGAAGCCCCCAGCTTACTTTTAATATTAAAATGTATTTACTCAAATTTTATTTTAACTAAGGTGTAAGCAATTACAAACTGTCTTTTACATTAGCATTCTGTAGATTGGCAAAATTATAGACACTATTTATGATTTCTAAAAACTTGTGCTTTTTTATAGAAAACTTTTTAATTAAGTGGCAACAAACATTATTTACTAATAGTCCTAAATATATTTCTCAGTGAATTCAGTTTGGGGTGAGGGAGACTTTGCAGCAGTTTGAGTTTAAAAAGACCTCTTTTTGAATGAAATAATGCCGTTTGCAGCAATATGGATGGACCTAAAGATTATCATACTAAGTGAAGTTAGAAAGAAAAAGGCAAATACCATATGATATCACTTATGTGTGGAATCTAAAATACGACACCAATGAACTCATCTATGAAACAGAAACAGAAGTACAGATGTAGAGAACAGACTTGTGGTTGCCAAGAGTGGGGGGGAGGGATGGATTGGGAGTTTGGTATTAGCAGATGCAAACTATTATATATAGGATGGATAAACAAGGTCCTACTGTATGGCACAGGGAACTATATTCAATATCCTGTAATAAACCATAAAGGGAAAGAATATTAAAAATATATATATACAGATATATATATATATATATATGAATCACTTTGCTGTACAGCAGAAATTAATACAACATTGTAAATCAACTATACTTCAATAAAATTAAAAATTTTTTTAAAGTCCTCTCTGAGCCATAATGGAATGGCTTTGTATTTTCCCAGCTCTAGCTCGCTAGGACCAAGGACACAGCTGAATTTCACAAGTCATGGTGGATGAACAGAAAAACACACACAGTACCTTTTGGCAAAACAACAATTGAAATTGCTCAACTATTTATCATTTTGGAACTTCATGAGAAGCTGGGAAGTCTCAACAAAACAAAAATGTTCTCTGAAGGTTCCAAGGGTATTTAAAAAGTTTTCTATTGTCCTTTTAGAATGTTTGCAGTTTATTACCTTATTGGAAAATACAAGGAAATAGGAGGGGAGGGGGCAAGGAAAAAAAAACAAATAAAAAACAAGGATATATAAATGTATATACACATGTTTATGTGTACTTGAGTTTATAGCACCAATATTTTGTTTTTTAATGTTTTATCGGATGCTTTCCTAATAGATTACATCTTTATATACTATAACACAAAGATAAAGGGATTGTGAAAAAAAAGTGATCATAAAAAACCTATTTATGGACATTTTATTTTTCAAATAGTTTTAAAATTTGTTAAAAAAAAAAAAAAAAGACCTCATTTACTCCCCTCATCCTTTTTTTCCTTTGGTTTCAGATTCTACCTGATTGAGCGAATTAGGTTCAGTCTCCTGTCATTGTGGGCTATATTTACATTTCTGATTTGTAGAGATTTGCAAGACAAAGACAGTTGCTTTTAATTTCCCAAAGAACTGGTCTGCTTCCTAATTGTTATCAAAAGATTGATTTACAAAAAAAAAAAAAAAAAAAAAAAAAAAAAAGATTGATTTACCCAACTACATTTTTTAAAATTTGCTTTTATTAGTCCCTGAATATGAGCCCCCATTTTACTTTATAGTGTGTGGGCTCAGGTAACCCTATTGGTTTCCTTTAGTATGTTTAATTAATATTGCCTGAGAAGCAGGACTTCCCTGGTGGCGCAGTGGTTAAGAATCCACCTGCCAATGTTGGGGACACGGGTTTGAGCCCTGGTGCAGGAAGATCCCACATGCCACGGAGCAACTAAGCCCGTGCACTACAACTACTGAGCCTGCACTCTAGAGCCCGTGAGCCACAAATACTGAGCCCACGAGTAGCCCCTGCTCGCCGCCACTAGAGAAAGCCCACACGCAGCAGCAAAGGCCCAACACAGCCAAAAGCAAATAAAAAATTTTTTAAATAATATTGCCTGAGGAGGAGATTTATATGCCCTGTCTTATAACATCAGGCAGGGAAACCATTCCGCAGTAAGACATAATGTCTATCCCATAATATAGTTAGGCAAGAGAGAGGTAACCATCTTATATAAAGCCCTTTCGAATACACCAATCATTATAAACTTTCATCTCAATTCTATCAACACTTATACCTTTATCTTCAGCTTCCGTTAGGGCCCCATCAACAAGTCTTGGTCTTACAAGGAATCCCAGAAAGTTTCCTTTTTATCCCCCAGCCATTTTATCCATTTTTGTGTAGAAGGCTTTGAGGTCCCCAGTGAGGGGTCAAGCAAAGGGACTCAGGACATTGGTCAATCTTTAACTTGATTAGTTGATTTAACTGTTGTCTCAAGCAATTGCTGGGCAGGTATCTCAGTGTAATTTTCTTCCAGCCTTTAAAAAGAATTTTTAAAATTAATTAATTAATTTATTTATTGGCTGCATTGGGTCTTCGTTGCTGCACGCAAGCTTTCTCTAGTTGCGGCAAGCGGAGGCTGCTCTTCGTTGCGGTGCACGGGCTTCTCACTGCGGTGGCTTCTCTTGTTGTGGAGCACAGGCTCTAGACGCGCAGGCTTCAGCAGTTGTGGCGCACGAGCTTACTTCGCGACATGTGGGATCTTCCCGGACCAGGGCTCGAACCCGTGTCCCCTGCAATGGCAGGCAGATTCTTAACCACTCTACCACCAGGGAAGCCCATGGCTGGTTTTTCTAACCACTATGTCTTTCTATATACAGCTGTCTATTGAGCTTAACAGCCACATGACTCTCTCATGGGGCTGACAGATGATGCCCAGAAGGGACCATGAATGTCCAGGATCTAGCATATCTCAGATTGTTTTTAGAAACATAATTTCCTGGAAGGTGCTAATTGGTTTGTGATTTTTTTTTAATGTTTTACGCTTAAATTAGATTGTGAAGCAACAAGGATACATTGTACAGCACAAGGAAGTATAGCCATTACTTTTTCATTTTGGACTTTTTTTTTAAATGTGGATGTTTTTTCAAGTCTTTATTGAATTTGTTACAATATTGCTTCTGTTTTATGCTTTGGCCCTTTGGCCATGAGGCGTGTGGGATCCTAGCTCCCCGACCAGGGATCCAACCCACACCCCCCTCATTGGAAGGTGAAGTCTCAACCACTAGGGAAGTCCTAGCCATTATTTTTTAATAATTTTAAATGAAGTAAATGAAATAATTTTAAATAATTTTAAATAGTATAAAACTATTGAACCACTATGTCGTACACTTGAAGCTAATATAATATTGTAAATCAACTCTACTTCAATTTTAAAAAATAAATGTGGAAAAAAGAAAAAAAAAGAAGAGAAAAAAAGAAAAGAAAAAGAAAAAAAAATAAAAAAAATAAATGTGAAGCTTAGAATAATATTCAACTCTTTGGAAATTTTACAGTGTGTCACAGCACAATTAAGTTCTTTTTTTTTAACCCATCACTTTCCAAGATTATTTATAACACACTTATTGACGTGTGACTTATCGGTGTTTGTTAAATGCCTGCATGGGGAAAATGAGGCCTAGAGATAGATGGGGCCTGGAGTAATGTTGCAAAGAAAGCTGATGCAGAATCCAGAGTATAACTCAGATATTCCAACGCCAGGCATCCTTGCCTGTGTATGTGTGTGTGTGTCTGTGTATGTGCACTAATCTTAGGTATTAGCTTGTTGAATCTTTACATATGTAAATAACTAGGTGACCACCTTTCAGATCCAGGTTTAGAGCATTTCTACTCCCCCAGAATGTTTCCTCAGGCTCCTCCCCAATCAATGCCCACCCACAGAGGTAACCACTCCCCCGACTTTTTTTTTTTTTTAAGATTTTTATTTTGATGTGGACTATTTCTAAAGTCTTTATTAAATTTGTTACAATATGCTTCTGTTTTATGTTTTGGTTTTTTGGCCGCGAGGCATCTGGGATCCTAGTTCCCCGACCAGAGATTGAACCCTTGCCCCCTGTATTGGAAGGTGAAGTCTTAACCACTGGACCACCAGGGAAGTCCCTCTCCTGACTTTTAATTCTATAGATTAGTTCTGCTTGTTCTTGAACTTCATATACATAGGCTCATGCCCTATGAACATCTGACTTCTTTCACTCAACGTAGTTGTTGGTGCACAGCCTCCTCAGGAGCTTGCTGGTTATAATCTGAAACTGGACCGCATTTTCAGAGGACAGGAAGAGATCAAAGAAAGAGGCAGACCATTCCAGATTGGTAGGTGGCAGGTTTCATAAGCAAGAGAACTTACTTATGAGGCAGGTCTTAGGCAGCCACAAGACGGGTTGATTTCTTCACCTGCTCACCCAATCTTAAAAGTTTATATAGACTTTACCTGGCTTGAGTCATGTACACAATCCGGATGGTTCCAACACCACATTACTATCTCAAGGCTCTATCCTTAGGCAGCTTCTAGTGCAGGGAGGGCAAGTGGAACACGCATTCCAAGGACAGGGGGAGGGGTAAGGTGCCTCCAATTGCCTGGGTCCAGCTCACGGGTCAATACCTCAATGGGTCAAACCTCCATGATTTCCCCCAACGATAAGGTCCATGAGATTCATTCATGATGTTATGTGTATGTATGGATATATATTGCTGTGTATCTATAAGGATAGCATAATTTGTTAATGTATTCTCCTATCAGTAATCTTTAAACTATAATACACAAATATAATATCACTCACATATTAAAATCTTCCAGTGCTTCCCATTATAAGTAGACTATAATATCCCAGAGGGGAAAGACAATACTTTTCTCTTCCTTTGTCATATCCTTAGTATCATCCC